>NC_087160.1:17896931-17906931 GCF_035594125.1 Scylla paramamosain
AGGGAGCAGGAGAGATTGGCGAAGGGAGAATGAAGAAAAAGGTAAAACAGAAGGGAACGGAATAGGAAGGAGGAAAGGAGAATTGGAGAGAAGGAAAGGACGGAATAAGATAGAATGACGTGAATAGGAAAAAAAAGTCGATGAAAAGAAAATAGACAGGGAAGGAGGTAAAAGAAGTGGACAAAACAAGGAGCTAGTGAAGATAAAAGGAAAGAGAGATAAAATGGAGGAAAATAGAAACGGAAAAAAGTAGAGGATATGAAGTAGAGAGCAAGAAAAGGAAGAAAGTAAACGTAAAATAGATATGGAAGAGGAAAACAAAAATAGTGGATGAAATGAAGAGCAAGAAGAGGAAGATAAAGGGAAAGAGATAGAACAGAAGTGATTAGAAAAAGAAAAAAAACAGAGAAGATGAAGTAGGGAGAAAGAAGAGCAAGGAAGTGTACGTAGGAGAGATTGGACAATGGTAAAGGGGAAAAAAGAAGCGGGTTTGTATTTTTCACTAGGTGTCCTAAATTGAACGGGGCTGCTAAATGTGCCTTTCCTGATTCGTGGTGGTGGTTTGTTCTCTTACTTTTATAACTAGGTAAGAGTTGTTTGCTGGAGTCCCAAAGTTCCTGTGTCTGATTTTGCTGGTGTTTTTTTTTTTATTTATTTATTTTTTATTTTACGTTCTTGTTATTGTTGTTGGTGATGGTGATGGTGATGGAATTGTTGGTGTAATTGTTATTGTTACTATGGCATTATACTGCGCGTGGGTACATCAGATGAAAATGGACAAATGTTGTATTCCCTTTTATTGTACTAATGTCTCTCTCTCTCTCTCTCTCTCTCTCTCTCTCTCTCTCTCTCTCTCTCTCTCTCTCTCTCTCTCTCTCTCTCTCTCTCTCTCTCTCTCTCTCTCTCTCTCTCTCTCTTGATACAACTTCGAATATCAAGCTGCGTCTGAAACACTCAGCGGAAAACAATAATTGTGTTGCTCTACCGACTGTAAGAGAGAGAGAGAGAGAGAGAGAGAGAGAGAGAGAGAGAGAGAGAGAGAGAGAGAAGACAGATTGCGCATTATTAAAGCCGAGAATTTTCCGACATGCGAATCCTTAAAATTTTCATGGTTTTGTTTTGAAGAACGATTTTCATTTTCTGTATCCTATTACCGGTTATTTTTTTCCCCGCCTGAATGAAATGTGACAATCATCTGATATATTCTATTTATTTAATTATTTTTGGCGCTCCTTTTTTTTTTCGGCACTAGATATCGGATATACTCGTACGTGTTTTCATATATATTTTCAGGATGTGCGTGTCTAAGAGTTGGACATACTGACAAGGGAGCAATGTCGACTCATTTTGCTTTACGCTCGTTGCTCTGTTAAGTAGTGGATGGTGCGCTGGAAGGGAGGGAGAGTCACCCGTTGCACTGAAGCTCTGATAATTTCCCCTGTACAAAGTTTAACAGTGAATGACAACGGCCGAACTGTCTCAGTAGCTGCCATGGTACTTATGTCTATAGGCCGTTTTAGTCAATAGCCTTGCATTATCGACATTGGTGTTGAGTAGATGCAGTTACTCGTGTTTATCGTTGCTTTTTTTTTTTTTTTAATAAATTGCCACCCAGTTCGGCGTGTTGCTATTGAAAGGATTATTGCTTGTAGTTTTTTTTTTTTGTTAGTTTCAGGATAACATTTACTTTTTTGTTTCGTTTGGTGATGTTGATTGAACTTTTGTATCGCGGTGTTTTCATTTTGTATTGCCAACGTTTTAAAGGGTTAGTTTGAAGTCGTGTTGATTCTTTTGTAACCTCATTCCGTATTCTGTGTGTGTGTGTGTGTGTGTGTGTGTGTGTGTGTGTGTGTGTGTGTGTGTGTGTGTGTGTGTGTGTGTTTCTATCTAACTCTCTACTCGCATCTACACAGCTTTGTCCTCGAACCTCTTTTAAGAAGCTATACATCACACCTCTCATTTTTTTTTTTTTTCCATGATATTCCCTTCCTTGGTATTTTTTTTTCTCTCTCTCTCTCATCCCAGTTCTTCCCGTGTCTTCTCATCTTTTCTTGTCCCTCCTGTGTCTTCTTTCGCCTCCATCTCTTCCTTGTACTCTACCATTTAACTTTCCCCATTGTTCCTTAAGTAAACCATCAACTTCTCCTTCTCCTCCTCCTCCTCCTCCTCCTCCTCCTCCTCCTCCTCCTCCTCCTCCTCCTCCTCCTCCTCCTCCTCCTCCTCCTCCTAAATGGAATGGTAAGCTGCGGATAGGAGAGAGAGAGAGAGAGAGAGAGAGAGAGAGAGAGAGAGAGAGAGAGAGAGAGAGAGAGAGAGAGAGAGAGAGAGAGAGGGGCTCGTACCTACCTGGAATTTCGCCCCACCTGTCGTGCACTAGTAGCGGCGGTGACACGTGCTTTAATTGGTCCATTACACGCCGGCACCAGGTGGACCTTAACACGTGTCCTTTAGTGTTTGCTGGACAGCCTCACTTTTAGTCCTTTTTCCTGCACGTTCTTATTAGTGGAGATAATGATGAGGGTGTTCGTGTATGTGTTGCACGGGAAAAAAAAAATAATAATAAATACTTCATCATTACCGTTTGTTAATATGTATGGGATCTTTTTTGTGTATTTTTTTTTCGTATTTTTCCTTCTTCTATCTGTCGTATACAGTAGCGATTATTTCTGAATGTTTTGTAGGGAAAGTAATAGTAAATATGTCACGCTTACAGTTTGTTAGCTATTATGTATGTGATTTTTCTTTCTGGTAAGCTCTGGTATAAATTCTCACTTTTTTTAAATTTTTTCCTGGCTATCCTTATAAGGGGGATTAACACTGCGAGTATTCCTGAGTTGTAGGTCAAATAATAGGGAATACGCCATAATTATCTTCTGCTAGGTATTATAAATATATATGACGTTTTCGTAAGCACTTTTTAGAATTCACTTAAAATGTTCTAGAAATGTTGATATCACGCAATAATTATTTACAGAACCCGTAGCAACATATATCTCAGTTATTATTTTACATCCATCATTACTCAACAGCTACCGGGGGAACAAGATTTGAAGCGGTACCACTGAATCATTTCCGTGGCAATATTAACATTAATTTGTCAGCAGAATGAAATGTTTGAGTCGTGCAGTTATTTGCTCTTATATCATTCCTCCCTCATTCCCTTTCGGCTGCGTTGAATTATTAGTGTACTTTCAAAACACGGCGTCTGAACTCTCATCAGGAAATTCGACGCGTCTTTGTCACCCGCACTGAGTTATGTTCGATGAGGAGATATTTATGAGCCGCGTCCCTCGCCCTCCGATGTGTTATTCCCCATCAGTCCCGCCCCGTCAGGAAGTTTAACGAGACCGTGACAGCGAGGGAGACTTAGCAGGACTTACTGGCCCGATTGTGTGTGTGTGTGTGTGTGTGTGTGAGAGAGAGAGAGAGAGAGAGAGAGAGAGAGAGAGAGAGAGAGAGAGAGAGAGAGAGAGAGAGAGAGATTTCATTTCATTCATTCATTCATTCACATACGTAGATTGGCTTCTTCCCCTTCTTCATTTTTCCTTGCTTCCTTGTTTTCTTTCTTTATTTTTTGCCACTTCTCCCTATCCTTTCTGTTTATGCATCCCTTCTTACCTTCATTCCCTCTTTTCCTCCTCCTCCTCCTCCTCCTCCTCCTCCTCCTCCTCCTCCTCCTCCTCCTCCTCCTCCTCCTCCTCCTCCTCCTCCTCCTCCTCCTCCTCCGTAGTCGCCTCGTCCCTATCTCATATATTTACCCACTCTCTTTATCTCGTTTACCACCTGCCTCTATATCATATTTTTTTCCATCTACCAAAGTGCTGTCAGCTTTTTGGAGCCAAGTAATGGAGTCGTTCAAGAGAGATAGGAAGGGGAGAGCAGGTGAGAGGGAGAGGGAGTGGAAGGGAGGGGGGAGAAAGAGGAAAAGGTTGTGAAGGAATGGACATGGGTAGTTGGGTAGGTAGGTATGTACCATTTAGGTGGATGTACTATCTCTCTCTCTCTCTCTCTCTCTCTCTCTCTCTCTCTCTCTCTCTCTCTCTCTCTCTCTCTCTCTCTCTCTCTCTCTCTCTCTCTCTCTCTCTCTCTCTCTCTCTCTCTCTCTCTCTCTCTCTGCTAACTGGTCTGAGAGAGAGAGAGAGAGAGAGAGAGAGAGAGAGAGAGAGAGAGAGAGAGAGAGAGAGAGAGAGAGAGAGAGAGATGCATTTAGTATTACTTTCTCCTACCTCTAATACTGCGACTCTTTCGCTTTTCTTCTTTTTTTTCTTCTTGGTGATGACAATTCTCCTCTTTCATTTGGGGTCTTGTGTAAATCTCTCTCCCTTCCTCTCTCTCTCTCTCTCTCTCTCTCTCTCTCTCTCTCTCTCTCTCTCTCTCTCTCTCTCTCTCGCTCTCGCTCTTTTCGCTCTTACCCTGCATCTATTAAATCTTGGTCATAAGTTTTTCCCAGTATGACAATAGAAGAGGGGTGTAAAAGATTTATATAACAGGTGTGTATTTATATTTATGCTTCTGTACCTACCTACCTACCTGCGTATGTATGTATGCATGTATGTATGTATGTATGTATGTATGTGTTTGTGCATTTATTTGTGTGTATATTTGTGTGTTTACTGTTGGAAATGGGTGTGTTTGGGTACGGGTTTAATTATGACTGGCTCATGAAGTTGTGAATATGCATAGAAAGAGTAAATGGTCTTGTTTATATATGACATCATTATATCCCAAAGCCATCCATAGCCATCATCTCTCTCTCTCTCTCTCTCTCTCTCTCTCTCTCTCTCTCTCTCTCTCTCTCTCTCTCTCTCTCTCTCTCTCTCTCTCTCTCTCTCTCTCTCTCTCTCTCTCTCTCTCTCTCTCTCTCGTTATCAGTACACACACACACACACACACACACACACACACACACACACACACACACACACACACACACACACACACACACACACACACACACACACACTTCTTTCACTGGATCTCATTGAGCATTACAGAAAACTGAGTTTATTACTCTGCATTTGCCATTAAGCGTCAAGCAATGTAGTAGTAGTAGTAGTAGTAGTAATAATAATAATAATAATAATAATAATAATAATAATAATAATGATAATGATAATAATAATAATAATAATAATAATAATAATAATACGTACTCGTGTTATTGGAATGTGTTTGTGTTCGATGTTTTGAGCATGTATGTACGCATAAGTATGACTGATATTAGTTCACATATAACAGTTGAATGCTTAGACGTATTTCCCTTCTCCCCTCCCCCCCCAAAAAAAAAAGAAATCATATCAGCAGAATATTGATATACATTCATTTGAAATTATGTGCTTTGACCTAAGGAGAAACTGACTCAATTGTGAGGACGAACCGAATAAGTACGCGGCGGCAGGAGTCTTGTTTATAACACCGAGATCCTCCCCCCGGCGTGGCAAAACTCTACGGTGTCGCCTAGTCGCATTTCATTTACTCACCGCAACCCCCTGCCCCCCCCACACACACACAATGCTTGCCACATTTCACGTTATTGTATGGTGCTGGCAGTTATACGCGTCCCTCGAGTGCCTTCTACTGACATATATACAGAGCTTGGGATTGTTATTGTTGCTTTTATTGTCGTTGATTGAGTCACGGCGCAGTAATAGAGCTTAGGAGGATTCTTAAGAGCTTAGTGTGAAAGCGAGGAGGATAGTCGCGTGTGATGTGCTCGTTCACCTATATTCCTTCTCTCTCTCTCTCTCTCTCTCTCTCTCTCTCTCTCTCTCTCTCTCTCTCTCTCTCTCTCTCTCTCTCTCTCTCTCTCTCTCTCTCTCTCTCTCTCTCTCTCTCTCTCTCTCTCTCTCTCAGACATACACACACAGACACACACACACACAGCGCCTGGTTCACTGTATATTACCGGAGCCGTCTACACAATGAAGCGCTGTGATCCGCCGTCTCCTCCAGGCCATGAATCCCGCCGCCCATCAGATAAGGAAGCACAGCAAGCCTCTCCAGACTCTCACACAAAGCTGCGCCGCGCCAGGGGACGATTGATGGCTGGCAAAGGATGTGTAGATGTGTTTTACGGTAGATTCTTTCCGTTCCTGCAACTTTCACTAATTTTAATGATGTTGGTAATAATGATGGTGATGATGATAATGAAGATCATGATGGCTGTGATTACATCTGTAAATTGCTTATTAGTCCATCACATGCTAATTAATTTCGGTAAGTGAGAGTGTTTGTTTTATGTGAAATGCATCTTCCCTTTGGAAAAAAAAATGCTGTTTTGTATGGATTATGATTTTTTATATGTTTTTTTTTCTTTTGTGGATGTCAATTTGTGTGTGTGTGTGTGTGTGTGTGTGTGTGTGTGTGTGTGTGTGTGTGTGTGTTAAAAAGTAGATGCGTCATCAGAATCCCATTAAAGTAACGTTAGCCTCCTATAATTTACACACACACACACACACACACACACACACACACACACACACACACACACACACACGGTGGTCGTTTGTGTGAGAAAAAATGGCATAATCTTCATAATCAAGAGGAGATAAAACTACCGCGTTAAAAGTTTAGAATAGATAATTTTATACATAATACCACATGGACTTACGCACACCCTGGAGAAAAGCGAGTCTCCGTGGTTTTAGTGAGTGTCGAATCAAGGAGAATGAGAAGGAGGAGGACATTGAGGAAGTGAAAAGGAGAAGAGCGGACGAGAAAATAATGAAGACGAAATATAAAAGTTTAAGAATAAAAATGTAAGAGCTGAGAAAGTGAAGGATTACAGGGAGGATTAAAAGGAAGAGCCTGGGAATGTGTTTAAGCCGGGAAAGAATAGAATGACGTCACTGAATAAGGAAAGGTTGAGGCGGACGCGAAGGAAAGGAAGGTCGAGAAAAGAAAGAGAAGGACGTGGAGGAAAAGCAGGAAGACAAACATTTGGAGATTTAAAAAGTGAAGGTGTTTAAGTAGTAGAAGATAAGGTTTGTGGCAAGGAGGTGTGGAAGTAAGAAAAATACTGCTGGTGAAAGGCAAGGAGGAGGCCGAAGAGGAGGAGGAGCAGGAGGAGTTGGAGGAGGATAAAGAAAGCAGACGTGGAAAGCTGATTGGAAGACTCTGGGAATAAATATCGGTAAAAGGTTTCTAAGTCCACATTACCTGCCTCTCCAGCTCTCGAGGTCTCAGAGGAAGAAGGTCTGAGCATCTGGACAGAACGATCTTTTGCTGCCAGAAGTTAGGAGGGGAGGAAAAGTGGAAGTGAAGAGACAGATGATGGGGAAAAGTGTAATGACAGGAGCATTAGTTACAGTGATACTGAGTGATAGTAGTAGTAGTAGTAGTAGTAGTAGTAGTAGTAGTAGTAGTATCATCACGAGAAAGCAAGAACAGGATTTGGAAACAGTGAAGGATAAGAGATACTTGAAGGAGTAGGAGGAGGAGGAGGAGGAGCAGTAGGAAGATAAAGCATGAGTTGGTGGTGGAAGGGTAGAAACAGAATGAATGAGAGGGAGAACAAATAGAAAAAAAAAAAAACCCGGAAAAAAAGACCACGAAGAAAAAAATCAAATAACGACAATAACAATGGTAAAAGCTTCCATTTATTAATCCTTACAAACTCGAATAAAACACCTGCACATGTAAAGCTGAGTCCTGCACGTAAATACTCATCCTCACCTTAAATTGAGGCAGCGGGAAAGACAGAGATGGGAGGAAAGTAAGATCTGGGTCAAATACAATTAAGCTCCTAAGTTTTTAGATTGAACTTCTCATTCCCCTTTGCACCTCTTCTTTCACACTTAAATCTGATACAGGACTGGAGCGATTACGAGAGAGAGAGAGAGAGAGAGAGAGAGAGAGAGAGAGAGAGAGAGAGAGAGAGAGAGAGAGAGAGAGGAGCATGTGAAAAAGAATCGTTTCGCTGGAAGAATGACTAGAATATAAATAAAAAACAAAATAGAATGAGAGAGAGAGAGAGAGAGAGAGAGAGAGAGAGAGAGAGAGAGAGAGAGAGAGAGAGAGAGAGAGAGAGAGAGAGAGGGGAAGGGGAAATGAAAATCTGCATCCATGAATCTGTACATACACTGGCAAATACACATAAAAATGAAAGGGTAGGGAAAATGGGAAAAAAAATACGAGCACTCTTATACTGACTGAGAGGAGCGAGTGACGCCAGGGGTGCAGAGAGAGAGAGAGAGAGAGAGAGAGAGAGAGAGAGAGAGAGAGAGAGAGAGAGAGAGAGAAAGAGAGAGAGAGAGAGATTGATGGTTTATGTCTTCATTCTGCTCCCAAAGTTACGGTTGTCACTTCTACAGTCGCTGGTGAGACGTTTGGGTTGCTCCAGTGATTGCAGTGAAGGGCGCCGCGGGTTCCGAACACGAGGGACGGATGGGCAGGTCGGGAGAGGGAAGATGTATAAGAGAATATAAGAGAATGATGTCTGGTGTAGGTGAAAGGATGAAATATAGTATCTAGTAAATGGTGTGTCTGCGCTGCCACTCGTGAATAAAGCAAAGAAACACAAGGAAATACAAAGGAAGGACAAAGAGTAGCAGAGTGTTTGACCTTGTGAATGTATTAAAGAAGATGTCTTGGGTGAGTGAATGGATGAAATAAGATACTAAATGGTGTATGTGGTGGACAGGAGGAGGAGGAGGAGGGGGTTTTTTCAGTCGTGAATAAAGCGCAAAGGAATAGAAAGGAAGGACAAACAGCACCAGACCTCTTGACGTTTACAAGGTTGCTTTGATTACAGATTTTTGTCTTACTATTTTCAATATAGCTGAAAAAAAAAATGTTTTTTTAGTTTTATTTTTTGTATGGATGGTGTAAAACTTTATGGATTTTTTTTTCTGAAGTTTTTACATATATACATGCCTTTTCTGTTTGTAATTAATTGTGAGATGATCCAGTTTCATATTTTCTAGGCTTTTTTTACTGGCTTGGAAATAACTTTTAATATAAATACTTTTTTTTTTTTTTTTACCATTGTTTTAGTTCATAAATAACATTAAAATAAGTGTGATATTATCGTTAGTTTCACGTTATAGCAACTGTATTACTTGCATCTTTGTTGGGATTTAGTGATGTTTTTCCTTGCTAGTTTATTTTGTTTTATTTTATTTTATTTATTCATTTATTTATTTATTTATTTATTTATTTATTTATTTATTTATTTATTATTTTTTTTTTTTCATCATTCTCGCCTCTATCCATTCTCCCAGTCTTCTCTTTCCCTTCCGTTCCATAACTTCAACACTGCTACACTTCTTACCCATCATTTCCTTTCATGACCCCTCCCTACATATCTTCTCTTTCCATTCACTCCACTCCCTTTCCATAACCTCTACTCACCAACACTTCCTCTCTCACTATCTTCCTTATTTAACGTTCCCACCTACCTTCTTTGCCCTCTCACTTCCTCTTCGTGAGTCTGATGCCCAACACTTTCCTTCTCATTACCTTCCTTCTTTAACCTTTCCACCAACGTTCTCTGTCTTCTCACTCCCTCTGCGTGACTCTGATGCCCCTGCCCTCTCGTCTGCACGTCGTACACGTCGTCAGCGGCCTTGACAAATTCGGCACCTAGCCACTAACTCGCACACCCGCCACGCACCGAGTTTGGAGAAGTGCTTCGTGGGAATCGTGTCTTCTCATAAACTTGGCTGCAGGGAAGACAAAAGTGGCGGCGGCAAAGACACGGTGAAGTTTAGATTTCTGGTTGTTGACGGTGGTGCTGGAGGGAGTTTAACCGTGTGCGTGCGCGTGTGTGTTGTGTGTGTGTGTGATTCAAGGGGATGAGTAATTGCGTGGATCTATTCTTCCATGAGTTCCCACTTTTTTTTTTTTTTTTTTTTTTTTTTTTTTTGCTCAGTGGGGGAGGGTCCTGGTGTGTGTGTGTGTGTGTGTGTGTGTGTGTGTGTGTGTGTGTGTGTGTGTGTGTGTGTGTGCGCGTGTGTGTGTGCATGCGTGCGGGGAAGGGTTGTTTGTCTGGGGGAATTAA
>NC_087160.1:17914431-17924431 GCF_035594125.1 Scylla paramamosain
GATTGAGGTGAGGGAGTGGAAGAGGCAGACTGACGTTCCCTCCACACACACACACACACACACACACACACACACACACACACACACACACACACACACACATACAGAGAGAGAGAGAAAGAGAGAGAGAGAGAGAACTGAAAAAAATATATGAGTTAGCTGGTAAGAATATAAAGGCAATTGCAAAAGAAAACACACACATTCTCTCAGTCTTATTATATTTATCTCCTCACCATTGCAATTAAATTCAAGTACATTATTGCTTCCTTAGTATATCCCTTTATATACAATTACATATCACATTAAGAAAATACGGCTGTACTATTAGCATTTTTTTTTTTTATGTACTGAAGAGTCAATACCATGAACCAATACAGTGCAGATAAAACAATGAAGCTTACAAACTATTCTTTCTTCTCTCCCGCTTTTACTGCTTGGACTGGAAGATTTATAGCGTGTGTTCGTGTGGAAATGCTTGCAAAAGACCGTGGTAGTGTATTTGAGAGGAATATATATATATTTTTTTTATTTTACCTTGCTTCGCTACTATTGTTTGCCTTGTCCTCTTCACCATCTTTCATCTCATCCACCACCGCCACTACCACCACCATCACACTCTCCTGTCTTTCCTCCCTCTTCGTTCCCCTGATCTATAGTGTTTGAAAGTGCTTCTCCATCATCACTCTTTGCCTTCGTCTGTTTATAACTTCCTTCGTGCTTTCCTTCCTTCTCACTGCCTCTTCCTTCTCCTCTTCCTTCTGTCCCTCCCCGCTCCCTGCTCCTATCCGTTCGTCTTTTCTCTTCTCTTATTTTTCACCTTTCTCGCTTCCTTCCTTCCTGCCTTCCCTTTCCCGTCTCCTTTCTTCCCTCCGTTTTTATTCCCCTCTTTCTTTCATTCTTCCTGTATTCGTTTTTCCCTTCTTTCCTTTTTCTTTTCTCAGTTCTCAGTTTTTTCCTTTCTTGCTTTCTTTTCGGCTTCTTCGTTCTTTTTCTTTTTTCTTTTTCTTTTTCTCTTCTTCAGTTCTTCTTCTTCTTCTTCTTCTTCTTCTTCTTCTTCTTCTTCTTCTTCTTCTTCTTCTTCTTCTTCTTCTTCTTCTTCTTCTTCTTCTTCTTCTTCTTCTTCTTCTTCTTCTTCTTCTTCTTCTTCTTCTTCTTCTTCTTCTTCTTCTTCTTCTTCTTCTTCTTCGTCTTCTTCTTACCCGTAAAATAGAAGCCATTATTTACCTGGTGCTGTCAAATTAACTTACTCTGCCGTCTACTTACCTGTGATGCGAGCAGTGAGGCGAAGTGAGGCACGCTGAATATATTGTAGGATGCACCTAATGGTTGGCTGAAATTAAATCCCTATTGAATACTTGCATGAATCTTCTTGTGTATTCTGTGTGTGTGTGTAGGTCTCTCTCTCTCTCTCTCTCTCTCTCTCTCTCTCTCTCTCTCTCTCTCTCTCTCTCTCTCTCTCTCTCTCTCTCTCTCTCTCTCTCTAAGCAGATAATGGAAACGAATTTAGTTTAGGTTAAAAAGAGTATAACATGGGGGAGGGGGAGAGAGAGAGAGAGAGAGAGAGAGAGAGAGAGAGAGAGAGAGAGAGAGAGAGAGAGAGAGAGAATTTTGTCATAAAGCAACAATACCAACACGCGCACACAAATACACACACACAAACACGCACGCACGCACGCACGCACGCACGCACGCGCGCGCGCACGCACACACACACACACACACACACACACACACACACACACACACACACACACACACACACACACACACACACACACATTTACACACAGTAGTATGAACAGTGATGTATATAACGTAGGCACAACAAAAAATAAATACATGCATAAATGTGCATAGGTATTGCACTCTTACAATACTGACGTTCATTTGCACTCGTATGGAAATCTGTTTCGTTATTTTATTTGAAAAATGTCATCACGATTTTTTTTTCTCTCCATTTTATTATTATTACTGATTTCGTTTACAGTCACTTGGCATTGGGGCGGATGGTGCTCAGGTCAGATGATGCTCAGGGCAGATCGGCCTGAGTGCAAATAGGTCTCACGCTGTTTGGTGCTTCTCTACCTTTTTTTTTTTTTTTTTTTTTTTTTTTTTTTTTCTCTCGTTAAACACACACACACACACACACACACACACACACACACACACACACACACACACACACACACACACACACACACACACACACACACACACACACACACACACACACACACACACACACACACACACACACACACACACACACACACACACACACACACACTCTCTCTCTCTCTCTCTCTCTCTCTCTCTCTCTCTCTCTCTCTCTCTCTCTCTCTCTCTCTCTCTCTCTCTCTCTCTCTCTCTCTCTCTCTCTCTGAAGGGGCAGCCGTCGAGGTAAGTAATGAAAGCAGGTGTGTTGGTTGGCAGTGGTCTGATTGTGGTGTGACTGATGTACGTAGGTTACCGAAAAACACAGAGAGAACATGCAACACACACACACACACACACACACACACACACACACACACACACACACACACACACACACACACACACACACACACACACACACACACACACACACACACACACACACACACACACACACACACACACATATCTGGCCAAACAGTCATTTAGAGAGACTAGTTAGCATTTTTGCCAAACGTGCCGGGTTTATGACTGAGTGGTCCGCTTGCCCTGTTTGTTTTATGCTTTGCGAACGAAAACGCTGTGATTAGTGAGTTTAAAAATAATTCTCTCTCTCTCTCTCTCTCTCTCTCTCTCTCTCTCTCTCTCTCTCTCTCTCTCTCTCTCTCTCTCTCTTGACTTCTTCGCTCTGACATTTCGAAAAATAACATATTTATCGCGTATTGCTGCAAAACCTCCCTGTATCTTATTCTGCAGCACTCACAACTACCTCCCTCTACATCCATTATCTTTATTCCTTCTTCTTACCCGCCCTTATCCTCCCATCCTCATTTTCCTCCTCTTCCTCATCCTCCTCTTCCCTCCTCATTTCCTGGCTCACTCCCCTCCTGCTATGCATAATGTTGTTTATGGGTGCAAGTTGTCCCTTAGACCAGTTTTTCTCAGAGGACATAAACTGACAGCGCTTGATGAAGGAGGGAAGAAGTGTGTTGTGTGGCCCCGAGTTTACTTTCCAGCCAGCCAATCTTCCCGTCTTTTGTAAATGTTGCCGGGCTAACTTGTGTAATATCCCTGTCTTGTTTTCGGGTTAGTAGAGCGCTGGGGAGAGGGACGAGGAGGCCCGGGAGACATGCACCAGCTGACTAAAGGGTGGTTATGTTCACGTATTTTTTTTTTTTTTTTACGTTCTCTCTAAGGCGTTACATGTTAGGAGCAGGAGCAGGAGGAGGATGAGGATGAAAGGAAATGAAGGGAGAAAATTTTTTAGCAAGTTTTTTTTTTTTTTTTTTTCTCTGCTGAAGGTTTAGTTTTTTTTTTTCTGGCAGATTTTTGCATGTAATCTTTTTTCTTTGTTTTTTTTATTTTCTATTGTGTTCTATAGTGAATCCTTAATGCGTTATATTTAAAGTCTGGTATATTAAAATTTCCAGCAACACGCTTAGTTTTTTCCCCTAACAGATTGATTTTTTTTTTTTTTTAATTTCCTGTCGTTTTCTGTAGTGAATCCTCAACGTTTTATATGTATAGACTGACATCGCTTCTGCTTTCTCTCTTACAAAGTTGCTTGCCTCGCTGGCTGCATATCCTTCCCAGTGCCACTAACTCCTTCTCCCGCGTGTGGCCCTCCCTCCTATCCTTCCCTCCTTCCCTCGTCGCCCTACCAAATAATCTGCTTTTCCTCTGCCTCGCTTCCCTTCCCTCCCCTTCCGCCCCTTCCGGCTTCCTCCATCCCTTTACACACCCACCTTCTCTTCTCAGTCCCCGCGCCTTCCTCCCCATTTGCCATTCCCCGCCCCGTCCTCTCCTCGTCCTCTCCTCGTCCTCCCTCCACTCTCTCCACTCTCCCGGCCTTCAGACAGGCCGCTATAGCTCCCACGACTCAAACTTCCAGAAAAAGAAATGCTTCAGTTGGTCCCACGCTGAGGTCTTTCCATCTCACTGTCCTCTAACGGGTTTTATTTATATATTTGTTATTGTTATTTTTATTATTATTATTATTATTATTATATGTATATATATATTTTTTTATTAACCTTGTAGTGTTCCATTTTGGTGTTCTACTCATGTGTGTTTTTGTTTGTGAAGTGATGATTCTCTCTCTCTCTCTCTCTCTCTCTCTCTCTCTCTCTCTCTCTCTCTCTCTCTCTCTCTCTCTCTCTCTCTCTCTCTCTCTCTCTCTCTCTCTCTCTCTCTCTCTCTCTCTCTCTCATCGTCCGTAACAGGTCACGTCCATTGTCATACCAAAGCTTTCAATTATATCAGACTCCCTTAATGTTACTTGTTATTTGTTTTTGTCTCACACACACACACACACACACACACACACACACACACACACACACACACACACACACACACACACACACACACACACACACACACACACACACACACACACACACACACACACACACACACACACACACACACACACTGCGTCACTGTTAGTAATAGTAATCTATAAAGCTGTCTAGTTCTGCGTCAGTCTGTCAGTTCACGTGCCAGTCTATGTTTCTCTCTCTCTCTCTCTCTCTCTCTCTCTCTCTCTCTCTCTCTCTCTCTCTCTCTCTCTCTCTCTCTCTCTCTCTCTCTCTCTCTCTCCCCCCCCCCGCCCCCCTAGCTGCCTGTCACATATTTCTGTCCATTCATCCACTTCCTCTTTGCTTGTTTTCGTTGTCTCTCTTCCAGCTTTTGTCCTATGTTCTCCTCCTCCTCCTCCTCCTCCTCCTCCTCCTCCTCCTCCTCCTCCTCCTCCTCCTCCTCCTCCTCCTCCTCCTCCTCCTCTTTTTCTTCTCCTCCTCCTCTATTATTCTTAATGCACGTGCTAGATAAAGATCCGTGTGTCACCATCAATTTTATCTCCATGCACCATCCTTCTCCGGAGTCCTTGGTGTCATGAACCGTCTCTCTCTCTCTCTCTCTCTCTCTCTCTCTCTCTCTCTCTCTCTCTCTCTCTCTCTCTCTCTCTCTCTCTCTCTCTCTCTCTCTCTCTCTCTCTCTCTCTCTCTCTCTCGAACTCCTTTCTTCTCTTTCTTTTATCTCACATTTCAAGACTTCAAGGTTCACACTTTAACCAAGGAAAAGAGAAAAAACTCAGAATGCTCCCTTCCTGCCTCCTTCTTTCCTCCCCCTTTCTCTCTTGCACCTTCTCTGAACCAGCGTATCTTTATCCCATTCCATTTCCTCTATTCCCCGAGCCTCCCTTTACCTCCGTCGTACTGTCTTCGCATCCTTACCTAACCCCTTCCTATCTTTCTTCCGTTCGTACCTTTCCTCATCATCATTTCTTAATCGCACACATCCCTGTTTTTACACTTCTCTAATCTACACGCTCTTGACTCACTTATTTTCTACTTTGCTTTTGTTTTTGCGTTTCTTATTGTCTTCATTTCCTTCCCTCCCCGTTAGTATGGCGTTTGTTCTTTGCTTCCTCCCTCTTATAAGTTCAGTGCCTCCCTAAGACGATTCCCTACGCGCGCCTGTGGAATAGGACTTTGGAAGGAGGAGGAGGAGGAGGAGGAGGAGGAGGGATGAAAATGATGTAAGGAAAAGTTAGAAGTACAGAAGAAAGGAGAAAGGATTAGTGTGTGTGTGTGTGTGTGTGTGTGTGTGTGTGTGTGTGTGTGTCATCGTAAACAAATTACTGATATTGTTAACCGTTATATGCTGTAAATTTCATGTATTATTTATCTTTTTATGTGTGTGATCATTATTTTTTACTGCAATATTATCTGTTTTCGTTAACCTTTTTTTTTTTGCTATTATTATATCTATCATCCAATGCTTTTTTTTTTTTATATATAATTATCCCGTGCTTAATCTTCATTTGGCAGTAACACATTTGGAATTATGATACCGGTCTTAACATATCCCTAAGTTTTATGCAACTCATTTATTTTTACGCCTCCCGGTGATTATACAACAGCCTTGATGCACTGGTCATGCCCCATTAGCGTCTACTAGGCTCGTTTCCCCAATAACTAATGTGGTACCTGTAATAACTGTATTTCTCTCCTGTGCAGGTGAGTGCCGCGTGGGTGAGCCGGGCGAGCTATGTGTGGGCGCCAAGGTAGGTGTGGTGTGCTGCTTTGTTCACGAAGAGGTGGTGAGGATGGTGTTACTGGTGTAGGTGAAGGATGAAGTACTGGTTCTCAATCCTTCGTCTTACATAACTGACTCTATCCTTGTTTGTTCACGAAGAGGTGGTAAGGATGATGTTACTGGTGAAGGTGAAGGATGAAGTACTGGTCCTGCATCCTTAGTCTTACATCACTGACTTATCCTTGTTTGTTCACGGAAAATTAGCCTCTGAGATGGAGTTAGTGTGGGATGAAGGATGAGGTGTCACTGCTTCATCCTGAGTCTTACTGCATCATTGACTCTGTCCTTGTTCATTCACGGGAAATTAAACAAAGGAAGGAGTTGGTGGCGTAAGAGAAGAAATGTGACACCGATGACGTTGGCATTAATAATAATTAGAAAAGAGCGAAATTTTATTGTTGAATATGTATACAAAAATTCACATTGTAAGCTGATTCCATGGTTTACAATGCGCAGTGATCCATGAAATTAAATGAGAAAAGCAGAAATACTATTATGAATATATCTTTAAATATTGTATAAGTCGATTTCATCAAATAAGTGACACTGACTTGATTACGACATAACATTAGTAATGGCTTTCAGACTTCCTGTAATGTGCAGGGTAATTAACATTTGATATTTGTACCTTGATTAGAATTTGCCAGTGCGATTAATAACGTTTAGTATTGTTGCAGTGGATGTAATACGTGTGATCTGACAACTCCACCACTCCACCATAAGGATGCTTAGCTGAACCACACTTCAACTCCTCTCGTCCCTTACAAAAAAGACATTCACACCAATAACTTGTTTGCAGATTTCTAGTCTTATAAGTGCTTTCATAATTCATCAGATCTCTTTATATTAAGTTTCACCAATATCTCATTCTGTCAATGGTCGAGGCGAGAATACGTTACTGAAAATAAATATTTTCTCTTTATTGGCGTCTTTCCTGATCTCGCAACGTCATGTGTGTAACGGTAAATGGTGAAGACTTGCGAAGGAGTGAACGGGAGGAAATACTCATGGGAGGGTGTAGGAAACGAAGAGAAGAGGAAGGATGAACAGGTTTAAGGAAGAAGACAGAGAGGGAGGATAAACAACCGAAGGAGTGACGGCGAGGGAGTATTCGTGGGTGGGTGTAGGGAAGGATGGGGAGAGGAAGGGCTCACGACGAATAAATGTGACAGATAAAATCGGAAGGAAAGAAGCGACGGTTTCTCTGTCGAATGTGATTTGCATTGATATTACGGCTGATTCTTTTGTTTTTCGTTCACTTATAACTTCTGCTCTGAATATTACTCCTACTGCTGCTGCTGCTACTGTTGATTCTACTACTACTACTACTACTACTACTACTACTACTACTACTACTACTACTACATCTGGTTGTGGTACTACTACTGCTACGACAATCAGATGTGGTAATAGTAGTTGTAGTATCAACAGCAGCAGCAGCAATAGTAGTAGTACCACACAGTCAACGAAACGCAAAAACAAAACAAATAGATGAAAACTTTTAAAAACGAAAAAGAAAAGTCTTGATACGCCGTTGTTAGTGAAACATCACATAAGTTTTCTATGTAAATTTCATTACTGTAATTGTGCATGTCGCTTTACGCCGCTCTGTTAATGATAGCAGTCACCCTAGCAGCGGAATGGCAGGTTAGGAGAGTGTGGGATGGAAGCGGCAAGGCAGACCCGTTCTCTGTGGATGTTGGGAACCGTTTTCTTTCTTAGTCACTGCAGCGGACCTTTAAAGGGTAACTCAGCAACCGCGGGAGCTTGTCCAGTAAGGGAGGCGCACTTAGGAGGAAAGAATAGGGAGGAAAGACAGGTCGGTATTGGATGATGCACAGTGATAATAAAGCTTGGATTAAAACAGTCAGTGCGTAGCGTATCATTAGCGTAAGTATGTGTTAGCTTAATGAGACGTGTATGTGTGTGTGTGTGTGTGTGTGTGTGTGTGTGTGTGTGTGTGTGTGTGTGTGTGTGTGTGTGTGTGTAACTTTCCTCAACCATAGTGTAAGAGAATGATCAGATATACAAACTGTGATTAATTCGAAATAAGAGATGCATACTAGTTTAAAGGTAACGAAATATGCATCTGCTCTTTATTTATTTATTTATTCATATATTTATTTATATACATATTTATTTATTTATCTTTTTATTTATTTATTTCGGGATATGAAGAAGAAATATGATTGGAGGAACAAATAACCACCACCATCACCACTTCCCTCCCAAAACCCATTCCCCCTCCACAACTCCACCTCCCTCCCTCTCTCCCTCCACCTGCCCCTCCCTTCCCCCTCCCAGGAATAGTGGTGGAGGTAATTATGATGTAGTAAATCGCGGCGGCTGGGCAGAGACGGTGAATAAATATCGAAGCCATCAATCACTCGGCGCCATATTGTCTGGCGGGCTCATAAAGTGTCTGAGAGAGAGAGAGAGAGAGAGAGAGAGAGAGAGAGAGAGAGAGAGAGAGAGAGAGAGAGAGAGAGAGAGAGAGAGGGTGTTTTGTGTTGATAAATTTATACTTGCTTATCTTAATGTATAAAAAGTACTGGCGGTATTAACACTTTTCTATCATTGCCATAATCACATTGGGATTTGCTTGTTAACTACTTCTGTATTTTTCAGTCCTTGTCTCATTTTATTAGTAGTGAATAACGTTAATGAATGAATAAATCCTGGGAATTGCCATGCGCACCTTCAGTGATTAGTGCGAGTTTTATTATCGTTTTTTCCTTCTTAATTTTATTATTCATATTAATTAACTGCTTCGAATTGTTAAGCTTCGGTATTTCCGTTCCAAGTTTTGGAATATTCCACCCAATGATTGTGTGTGTGTGTGTGTGTGTGTGTGTGTGTGTGTGTGTGTGTGTGTGAATTTAGGTCATGCTTACTTGCTAAACTGCATATCGTGTTACAAGTGCTTTATGTGTGTGTGTGTGTGTGTGTGTGTGTGTGTGTGTGTGTGTGTGTGTGTGTGTGTGTGTGTGTGTGTGTGTGTGTGTGTGTGTGTGTGTGTGTGTGTGTGTGTGTGTGTGTGTGTGTGTGTGTGTGTATGCACCCAAGCGCCACTACAAAATTCCACGTAATTGAGGTCAGCCGTTAGACAGCCGCGATTTAGCAGCACCACCACCACCACCACCACTAGACCCCTCCCGCCTCCCAAAAAACGTGACCTTCTCTATTTATCCTCTTCCTCCTTCCTCCTACTCTATCTTTCTCCGTGACTTACAATATTTATCTACCCCCCTCTTCCTGCTCCTCGTCCCTGTTCCCTCTTATTCCATCTTCCTCCCATCACCTCCATCTTTCTCCGGCGTCTTCTTCCCTCATCCTTTCCTCCGTTTGCCAAATGCTCTCGAAGGCAACGTTGGCCCAACATTTGATCTGGCCGAGGAGTCTTCTGCCTCTTCTGGGACACTGACTCCCTTGCCTCCCATAATTTACCACCGCCTGCTTGCTTGCCTGCCTGCCTGCCTGCCTGCCTGCCTGCCTGCCTGCCTGCCTGCCTCACTGCCTGCCTGTACCTGCCTCCTCCTCCTGCCTCCTTCCTACACTGCCCTTCCTGTTCCCTCTCCACCTCTCAGTCCCTCTTACTCCTTCTCTCCTGCCTCGTTTCCTCACCCAAGGCTCGCTATAACTCCCCCACGATTCACTCATGCTTCCCTGCCTGCATTCATTCGTCTCTTAACGTATCATGATAGTTCTTTTTTTTTTCTTTTTTCTTTTTTTTTTTTACGTG
>NC_087160.1:17929431-17944431 GCF_035594125.1 Scylla paramamosain
TAATCCTTACCTTAATGAAGACAAGGGGGCGGCGGCTACGGGGTCCCGCCTGCGCCAGTAATCAGCACCTGCTTGCGTGCACAATTAACGTGGCGGAGGAGCGCGGGAGTGAGGCAGGGAAGCAGGCGCCTGGCTCGTGTACTGTGGTGTTTTTTGGGTGTTTTTTAAGGATGCAGGGAAGGAGGGAATGGACTTGGCGAGGGGAAGCCGAGAGGTCCTTTGGGGAAGGTCAGGGAGTTTGTTGTGAGGGATAAAAAGAGAACGTGGTCACGGAGAAGAGCTGGGAAAAGTAGAGCATGAAGCGGGAAGAAATGTGGAAGATATTGAGGAGGAGGAGGAGGAGGAGGAGGAGGAGGAGGAGGTAAGAGAGACGTAGGGCAGGGAGGAAGGAGGGTAGGGGACGGTAAGGGACCTCATAGCCTCGCTTATCTTCCCCTGGGGGTGCTTACTGCCCGTCTGGAAACTCTCTTGGTCTCCTTCCTTCCTTCTTTCCTTCCTTCCTTCCCTCCTTCCTTTCTCCCACTAATTCCATCCCTTTTTTTCTTTTTATCGTATCAGCTTTCTCTCCCTCTCTTCCCAATGCTTTTGAATGTCTATCCAATATTCATCGGGCCTTATTCTTACTACAGACTCTGCCGCCATCCTAATCAGCCTCTGCCCTTCGTTAAGTCCGTGTGTTCACTTACCATTAAAGGCCCACTAATGTCTATCCAATCCCTTTCCACTACTACACCTACGCACATCCTTTCCCGGAAATTTCCAGACCTAAGAAGGAAGGGAAGAGAAAAGGAGAGAGGAAGAGAGAGGCTGGGAGGGGAGAGGCGAGTAGCAGAAGGGAAGGTAATGGCGGCAGGCAGGTTATGTCTTTCTTCCACCCCTCGAGCGGCGCCAGGTTGTACTGTAGGTTGGGTAATGCGAGGATCAGCCCATTGGTGAGGACTCCGCCGCTCGCTGCACCTCGAGGCCGCCCACTAGATGGTCTTATAAGGGAGAGCGTGTCGGGAGGAGAGGCGGCGAGGCGAGAGAGAGACCGAGAGAGACAGAGAAAGAGAGAGGGAGAAAAGGTCCGGCAAGGCACTGGAGGAGGTAAATGGAGTCGACTGCGAAGGACGAGGAAAAATGAGTCTTTGGATGCAAAGGAATTCGGTGTTACATTTTTCGTGTCTGTCGCCTCTCTCACCACCAAGACCAACACGCCGTGAGGGGAAGGGATGGCGGATGCTGCTCAGGAGACGTGGACGAGTAGCTGGCAATATTGGATCGGCAAGGCTAAAGGTACTGCTGATGTTAGGAGTGTCGGAGTAAGATTAGATGCAGCGGAGGAAGAGGACAGCGAAAATAGATGTGTGAGGTTTGAGTATTGGAAATGTTAGGGGCGTTGCAGTAAGATTAGGCCCAGTGGAGGAGGTGGAGGAGGAGGAGCCGAAGACAGCAAAACTAGATGTGTAAGGTTAGGATACTGAGGGTGTTAAGAGCGTGGGAGTAATATTAGATGCAGACGAGAACGCGAAGGAGGGACTTAGGATGGTGGGGAAGAAGAAGACAGCAAAAATAGATGTGGTGAGGCTAGGTTATTGCGAATGTTAGGTTGGTTCCTGTCAGTAAGAACTTATCTAAGAACCTTGGAGTGTATGCGGTTCGTGTCCTGCCGGGAACTTCAGAGAGAACCTTCAGTCTTGCTCGCGTCCCTTCGGTAGACTTCTGGGATAGACTCTTGTGGCGCGGCGGTCCTCGATGCGAAACTTTCTTCCTTTAGCGCAGTTTTATATAATTTGGCGCAACAGTTGGGGGCCGGCAGAGAGAGAGAGAGAGAGAGAGAGAGAGAGAGAGAGAGAGAGAGAGAGAGAGAGAGAGAGAGAGAGAGAGAGAGAGAGAGTTGCTGTAGTGTTGCTTTTCCCTAATTTCTCCACGTCCTCCACGACCTTAGAGGAAGACAGTGGCCGCGCTGGTCAGTCTGATAGCTTCCTGATAGCGAGCAGCGGTGGAGTGGCTGGGAAGACGATGATGATAAGTAGTTTTTGTTGCGTGCGAACCAGAGAGAGAGAGAGAGAGAGAGAGAGAGAGAGAGAGAGAGAGAGAGAGAGAGAGAGAGAGAGAGGTTAGTATCTTAAACGTCCCTTTGCTGCGGTAAGGAAGGGGAAGAAGCGTAATAAGAAAAAGTACCTGCTTACTTCTTTCCTCTAATCCCTTACCTCTTCTCCTCCTCCCTTCCCCCTTCCCCCTTCCCCTTCTGACAGTATCTGCTTGCTTCCTTCCCCTTACCTCTCGCTCTTCTCTTTCCCCAGACGGTAAAAGGCAAGGGAGGGGAATGGAGGAGAGAAGAGGGGAGTGGAGGGGGTAGGAGAAGGGGAGAGTAGCCGCGTCTTGTGAAAAGGTCTCGACTCACAAACTTAGAGCGAAACTGGATTATCGTCTAAACTTGTGAATTTTTGCAGGGAAATTTAGCTTCTTTAACTACGCTTTGAAAGGAAGACGAGAAATATATGGAGGAGGAAGAGGAGGAGGAGGAGGAGGGAGCGAGCACAAGCAGCCCTGTCCTCTCTACTCCTGGCGGGGCTTCGGGGCTGGCGGCGGCGGCAGGAGCGGCGGGCGGCGGTGTGAGTGTGACGGGCAGTATGTGTTGGGCGGGCGTGGTGGGAAGACGGGTCGGTGTGGGGTCGGTGTTTGTGTTTTCTCGCTAAGTTGAGTTGCCTACTGACTGGAACACAAGGCAGGAAGTGGTGATGGTGCTGGTGGTGGTGGTGATAGTGATGTGGGGGGGGTTATGTGTCATGCAACAATGATGGAGGAAGTACAGAGAGAGAGAGAGAGAGAGAGAGAGAGAGAGAGAGAGAGAGAGAGAGAGAGAGAGAGAGAGAGAGAGAGAGAGAGAGAGATGACGTTTTCAGAATTAAATAATCTAATAAGAGGGGAGGGAATGTGCGGTGTGATGAAGACATAGACGCTAATGGAAGCAAACAAAAGAGAAAATATTGTCCCACGCACTTTTGTATGTACTTTCGCTCTCTCCCTTTCCTCGTGTACTCCTCCTCCTCCTCCTCCTCCTCCTCCTACTCCTCCTCCTCCTCCTCCTCCTCCTCCTCCTCCTCCCCCCCCCACTCTCATTCTCATTCCTCCCTTTTAGCCTCTCCTTACTGGGACAAAATTAGTTTTTCTATACTCATTTTACAAGCCTTTACCTACTCTCTCTCTCTCTCTCTCTCTCTCTCTCTCTCTCTCTCTCTCTCTCTCTCTCTCTCTCTCTCTCTCTCTCTCTCTCTCTCTCTCTCTCTCTCTCTCTCTCTCTCTCTCTCTCTCGTAAGGGCGACACGGACGGAGCATGGAGGAAGCAATCGGGCTGAGATGAGATGCAAGAGGCGGCTTCTCCGCTAACGTGGCTCTCTAACTGGGCATTGGAGGCCTGGCATGAGGCGAGGCCCGACTATTGCAGCGAGACTGGAGGGCGAAGGCATGCGTGAAATGGGGAAAACTCAGATCACCGATAGACAGAGAGGGAAGAAGAGAGGAACAGAGAGAATAGGGTATATTGCAAAACGAACATTACGGGGACTTAACATGAGCGGTTTAGTACGTAGAAGCCAAGAACCCTGAGACATTATCATACGTGGAATATATTTATGGGGGTTAAAAGTCGAATAAACCGATATCCAGTGGAGGTTTATTTAATAGAGGGTGGAATGATGGTTCTCCGGCAGCTTTCCGATGTGCATGAGAGAGAGAGAGAGAGAGAGAGAGAGAGAGAGAGAGAGAGAGAGAGAGAGAGAGAGAGAGAGAGAGAGAGAGAGAAGGCTTCGTGTGTTTTGGGTTTTGGTTCGCTCTGTTCTTTGTAATGGTTTGTTGTATTCTTGTATGTTTTCTGCTTCTGTAATTAGTTAACCTATCTATCTATCTGTTTATCTATCTATCTATCTATCTATCTTTTTGTCTACTTATGTATCTACCTATATGTCTATTTGTCTCTCTCCTTCTTTCCTTGTCTCTTTTTCCCTTTTTTTTTCTCTCTTACTCCCTTTCTAGGCTCTCTACCTATCTGCCTATCTGCCTATCAACGTGAAAGGGAAGTAAGTGTATCAAGAGGAGAGGGATTTGTATAAGACAGCGAGGCAGTGCAGGTGTTGCAGTGTGTGGCGGTGTGTTCCTTAACGAGATTACGAGAGTGGTTATAGATCAGTACCTGTCCTGTCGTGTGAGCTGTTCTCTCTCTCTCTCTCTCTCTCTCTCTCTCTCTCTCTCTCTCTCTCTCTCTCTCTCTCTCTCTCTCTCTCTCTCTCTCTCTCTCCTCCTCCGTACATTCATTCATTTATCCACTCAACTTCTGCATCGCTCGCTGCTCGCTACTCTATTTCACTGTTGGGAGGGAAAGGGAAGAGGAGCGGCTGACATATGGATGGCTGAAGAGAGAAGACCTTGAATGTTTGGCCAGGGCGAGAGTTGAGGTGTGTGTGGGGATCACAAAATGGGTTCTGAATGGTAGGAGGAGGAGGTTGAGGAGGTTGAGGAGTGAGGGTTATTGTGCGGAGTAAAGGGGGGATTGAGGTTTAGTGAATAGGGTGAGAATTTGGAATAGCAAGGAGGATGGGTGGTGAGTGGAGTGGGAGGGGTGTATGGAGGAGGTGATGGGTTAGGGGGATGAGGATGACGGGTGGAGAGAGGGAGGTGAGATGTAGAGAGAAGGGTTAGGTGTAGGGAGGCCATTGAGGGGTGTAGAGGGGAGGATGAGAAAGGATAGTGAGGTTTTAGAGGGGGAGGTGAGGGTGTGGAGGGGAGGGTGATGGAGGAGGGTGAGTGGTGGATTGTTTGTTTATGGTAATGGGCAGAGGACCGCCAGTGGATGAGCAATATTCGATAATGAGAAGGGTGCCCCCTGTCTCCCTCCCTCCCTCCCTCCCTCCCTCCCTGTGTCCAAACCTACCTCACCCTCCCCTCTCCTCCCTCATGCCTTATCACTCCCTGTATCAGTATCACTCGTCCTACATTTTCTTTCTGCCCCACTCGTGTCATTTCGCTCGTAGCATTTTTTCCCTCCTATCTTGTCAAATAACTCATTTTTCCCCTCTCGTCAAATGCCTTCTTTTCCTTTTTTTTTCCTTTTTACTCTCACACTGTAGTTTCTGTTTCCCCTTCCATTTATTTCTTCCACGAATTTTCTTCTCTTCCTCCTGCTCCTCTTACTCCTACTCGTCCTCCACTTCTCGTCTTCGTCGTCGTCTTCCTCCTGTTCCTTCCCAGAGGAGCTTCCGTCACCTCGGCCGAAACTCATTAACTCTGCAGGAACGTGAACCGCCTGAAGGGAGGAAGTGAATAGCTGGGCGGGAGGAGGAGTAGGAGCAGGAGGAGGAGCAGGGTATAGGAAGGTTTGCGAGGGGTATAGTGTCTCGAGGGGAGTGGAGGGTGACGTGATGGCAAGGGAGGAGAGTTTGCGGGTGGCTGAATTGCCCGGTCAGGGATGGAGAGACTGAGGACACGGGGAGAGAGAAGGGCAAGGTCAGCTGAATGTATGAGAGGCTTTGGCTGTGGGAAGGAAGGGAGCGAAGGAGGGAAGGGAAGACCCAACGGCCTAGTTAAGACATTGGTCCGTTTGTCGAATAGGAAACCGCGGGGAACTGAAAGCTGTTAGAGGCAGAGGGCGAAGATTCAACACCTGTAGTAAATTAAGTATCACAGCGGACATGACTGTAGTAGGAATACTAAAAGAAGGCGGCCGGGTCAAGACATCGGTCCGTCGGTGGCATGGGAAACCGCAGGGACCTAATCTGCTATAGTGAGGGTGAAAGTTTAGAGTTTTAAGGCGATTATAAGAATACCAATGAGAAGTTAACTATCAGGTCAGTATCAGCCCATCAGTCGCCAAAATCTCAAGTTACTGGAGTGTGAGGTGAAAGTTGAGTGTGGTAAGGTGATTATAAGAACACCACTAGGAAGTTAAGTATCACAAAGCACATGGGAATTATAGGAATACTAATACAGACGGCTGGGTCACACTAGCTCGTCGGTCGCACAGGAAATCGGGGGAGCCTAAAGCTACAGAGTGCAAGGGTGTGAGGTGAAGGTTGTATGGCAAAGCTGAGGGCACCAATTAAGGATCACAGCGGGTATGAGGCCAATTGAAAGAGTAATACAGTGCAGTACAAGGTTAGAATAGAGCAATAGGGTAATGGCAACGATGTCGAGGCGGTGGAGGTGTCGAGCTGTCACGGAACATTGTAGGAATTCGTATTTCAGTTCTGGCGTGATAGTGGCGGTGCTGGTGGTAGTGCTGGTGGTGGGATTAATATACGGACTGTACATGGTGTTATTACAGGAGTTTGTGACGGTATTGTCTGGTATGCAGTGATTGTGAGAGGCCAGAGAGAGAGAGAGAGAGAGAGAGAGAGAGAGAGAGAGAGAGAGAGAGAGAGAGAGAGAGAGAGAGAGAGAGAGAGAGAGAGAGAGAGAGAGAGAGAGAGAGAGAGAGGCAGTAGCTGTGTGACCGTGGCAAAAATAATAGATTCCCACGCTGTGTTTTATCGTGCATTCATTTGTCACATTGCCTTCATTTATATTCAACAAAACTTTTCCCCCAGTGTTTCTTTTATTTCCTATCCCCCCTTTCTATTTTTTCATTCCTTGTTGGTAGAGAGATGAAAAGAACAAGCCATAAATCTCTCTCTCTCTCTCTCTCTCTCTCTCTCTCTCTCTCTCTCTCTCTCTGGGAAAAAAAAAAAAAAAAAGTCTCCCCCGGTCACATTTCCAAACGCGGCTCAAGTTTGCATCCAAAAATCAGGCTGAGAATCCCTCTACTTCGTGTTGCAGTGTCGATTATTTTATTTCTCTCCTCGTGCTGCTATTTTGCATGAATGAAATTTAGTGACGTTAAACTCTGAAGGGAAAATATAAAGGGGACCAATTGGGAAGAGTGCACGAGAGAGAGAGAGAGAGAGAGAGAGAGAGAGAGAGAGAGAGAGAGAGAGAGAGAGAGAGAGAGTAGCAGTAGACAGGAACAGAGAGAGAGCGAGGAGTAACAGGAGGAGGGCGGTGAGAATGCGGGCGATAAGGCAGGCAGCTGACCCCTCCCCCCACCTCCCAATTGTGATGCGAGGAATTATTCTGCGCCTGTGTTATATTGGCTGTGTTAATGGTGTGAAGGCACGTGTGTGTGTGTGTGTGTGTGTGTGTGTGTGTGTGTGTGTGTGTGTGTGTGTGTGTGTGTGTGTGTGGATGTCCCTGTCGTGGTGGTGGTGGTGGTGGTGCAGGAGGGAGGGAGGACAGGAAAGATATTCGCGGTGGAACGACCAATTACCGGACACAGGCGTGAGGAAAAGTTCTAATTACCCTGTGATTGGTGGCCTGTGAGAGAGAGAGAGAGAGAGAGAGAGAGAGAGAGAGAGAGAGAGAGAGAGAGAGAGAGAGAGAGAGAGAGTGCTGCCTTCACATTCAGTCACGAACAGTAGCGTCACACACACACACACACACACACACACACACACACACACACACACACACACACACACACACACACACACACACACACACACACACACACACACACTCTGCCTCCACGATTCATCACAGGACCACAAACCCCACTTTAATCCTCCTCCTCCTCCTCCTCCTCCTCCTCCTCCTCCTCCTCCTCCTCCTCCTCCTCCTCCTCCCAGAATAGCGCCATAGATTAACCTTGCCGCGCACATAAACACACATGAACAAGCCATGCAGAAAACATTTTTTTTTTTAGAGAAGAAAATATATACAAGAAAAGGAAGATGAAAACACACTAGGTTAGTCCTCCTCTTCCTCCTCCTCCTCCTCCTCCTCCTCCTCCTTTAGCAACTTCCAGCGTGACTCAAGCGGTTTGTCATCAGGATGAGGAAGAGAGGAAGCAAGGAAGAAGAGAAAGAAATGTGAGGAAGAGGAGGAGGAGGAGGAGGTTCAGAAAGTAAGAGCCTCCTCCTCCTCCTCCTCCTCCTCCTCCTCCTCCTCCTCCTCCTCCTCCTCCTCCTCCTCCTTTATGTGGCTTTAATCTGTGGCGTTTCCCGTCTTCGTGATGATGGCTGGGGCAGTGTCCGTGTGTGTGTGTGTGTGTGTGTGTGTGTGTGTGTGTGTGTGTGTGTGTGTGTGTTTGAACGGACTCTAGTATTCATTGTTCATTTAAACTTTGGATTTCATACGCAATAATTTTGAAAGTCGCGTCATAATCCCACTCTTACGATTAAGGAACCAGCTGGGAGAGGAAATAAGGCAAGGAGGAAGAGGTGGTGGTGGTGGTGGTGGTGGTGGTGCGATGGTGCGATGGTGGTGGAGGAAGAATAAGTGAAGAGGAAGCACAGGAGAGGAGGAAGAAGTGCTGGTGGTGGTATGGTGGTAGGGAGAATAGATGAGGAAGAGCAGGAGGAACAGGAGAAGGAGGAGGAGGAGAAGGAGGTGTAGGGAGCGATCGGTGGTATGTTTGCCGCCCAATTTCGCCAGCCGGAGTGAAATCTATGTCGTGGGTTTATAGTTGTATCCCTGTAATGGAACAGCGCCCGCGAAAACCAGCCGAGGAGAGGATTGTGGGGGAGGACCGGGAAGGGGACGCATCCTTGTCTCTGGGTCATCATAAACGCTTCAGGCTCCCAAGATTATTTTTCCAAGGCCACAGGAGTTATTAGTCAAGTTCTCTAGGGTGTTGTTTCTCCACTGATGATGAAGAAGCCCTGTTAAACTGTTGCTAGAATCGTGAAAATACTCTTGAAACCTCTCAGCTACGTCTCCATAAAGCCTGTTAAAAGTTGCCGAGATAAGACGAGGAAGCCTTGGGAATACTGTCCTCTTGGCGTGAAATATTGGAACCTGAGTGTTTTTGACATCGGAGTAAAGGATGACTCACTCCCACTCCCCACATAAACTCAAGCAGTCGCACTTACTGGCTGTTTTCAGTTCGTGCCAGGCTCCGTGTTTTGTCGGGAGCATGTGTATGTGTTTATTGTCTGAGCAAATATAGAGAATTGGCACTTCAAAACATTTTAAAAGAATGTGCGTAGTTTTCTCTGTCGAGGGAAGATGTTAAGAAGATGAGTTTAAAAGATATATTTGCCCTGTTTACCTTACTACAACATTTGTAAAGGAATTTCTTGCAACTGCTTGATGTAGAGAAATAGAACTGAAATGGAAATTCATGGGTAAATGTTACGCTTGTGGTTGGGTTTGGGGATTCCGCGATTCCCGGAACGGTTTGTGAGATTTGTCAGATGGCATGTAATGGCGGGCGGTGAGCGAGAATTGTGCTTTGCAAAACTCACACATTTTGACCGAAATTTCCCTAAAAAAATATATGTCATGAGGGAATTGTGCTGGCCAGCCAGTGTAATGCGAGTCCCTGCCAGTAGTGAAGGCCGATGTTCAGACTGGGACTCGAGGCCGCCCCGCCACGGTTCCCTCGTAAAACATTCGCCCCACATTGTCACCAGAGAAGTTTGTACCGTATCGCTATTGCAAGGGAGCGTAGTGTAATGACGGCAAGAAGTTTAATCTATGGATTACATTGGATTACAAACACCATGGGATCTGTTGGCTCATAACGAGTATATCTGCTCAACTCTGTGCTACCATTAGTAAGCCGCGTGTAGGAGACCAGCACGGAACGAAACAGAACAAGGTTGGCGTCGTCCCGTCTGCGCGAGGAAATGAAGGGATCAGTCTCCTGCAAGGACAGTGATGCTCTCTTCTGTTAGCCGATGATGGAAGTGGACAGCTTAATGGGAAATACTCGATTGCCAACCACGAGATGGCGAGTTACTGCCGCGCCTGGCCAACGTAATATTTACCTCCCTTCTACCCGGTGCCCTCGCCATCCTAGCGGCGCGTCATGGCCGTCCAGCCCCAGTGATTTTTTCTAGCTCCCCTTCCCCCTCTTTTTTAATGGGTCAAACTCTGTCTCTCGTGAAGAGCGCCGCCCTCGCTACCGGAGAGAGATACGAGCGAGAGAGATTCGTTTTACGTATTTCCTGTTTTCTTTTGCGCGGCGCTGCATAAAAATGTCAGAGGGATATTTCTGGAGACTTTATACCTCCGCATCTACTTTTTTATTCGTTTGCAAATTATTCCCGCCAAAATTACAAAGCAGTGCATACCAACGCTCCCGAAAAGTGTCCTCGAAGGGGTTGGTACGCCTTCCCACGAGAGAGAGAGAGAGAGAGAGAGAGAGAGAGAGAGAGAGAGAGAGAGATGTGTTATTGTTTTCTCAAAGTTGTCCATTTGCTTTTGTTTGGCTTTCGTATCTCAGCCGTTCAATCGTGTTTCGTTCCGTGGATGTTGTGTGTGTATCTGAATGCTGTTGTTTATGTATTCGTAAACTGTTTTCGTTACGCTCGTTCACTTAACGCTCGCTCTCGTGCTTCCCGTAATTCGTGAGTTTTTAATTAAATTCGTAAAATTGTGGATTGCTTGCTATTTTTTTTTTTTTTACTCATGGAGATATTTATTTTTTTTAGTTCTTATTTTTTTCTCTCGAAGTTTTATCTGAAATGCGTAATCTCGTAATTTTGTTGCTTTACTATTTTTTCTTCTCTCTCTCTTTCTCTTTAAGTGTTGATAATTGTCGCCGTCATTTTTAAGTCGTGCTTGTGTTTCGCATTCCTAAGTGGTTTGTGTGTGTGTGTGTGTGTGTGTGTGTGTGTGTGTGTGTGTGTGTGTGTGTGTGTGTGTGTGTGTGTTTGCGCGTGCTCATGAAATTAGTGAGGAATTCCTTCTCGCTAAATGAATCTCTCTCTCTCTCTCTCTCTCTCTCTCTCTCTCTCTCTCTCTCTCTCTCTCTCTCTCTCTCTCTCTCTCTCTCTCTCTCTCTCTCTCTCTCTCTCTCTCTCTGCTAAATAGATAATTCGTTTAACCAGGTTCTCGTACATTGCACTTTTGGACGGCTGAATCCAACACACACACACACACACACACACACACACACACACACACACACACACACACACACACACACACACACACACACACACACACACAAAGGAAAAATCTGTGCAAATATAGGTAGAGAGATAGAACTAAAACGAATGTAACAGAGGCTCTATATAATATAACCCGGTAAATACACACATCCCAGTCTCCACTTGTCTCTGTAGTCTTTGCTGGTGTTCCCTCTTCACCCTGTAGCCTTTAATCCTTGTCTAGTCTTCTCAATCCTCCTCCCTTACTCCTCCTCCTCGTTCGGCCTCGCAGTGTCTATTCAGGAGATCGTCAGTGTGTGCTGTACGTAATTAATGTAGCTTCTCCGGGTGTTTCACGGGCGCTAGGAGGCAAAGACATTGATAGATCGTATTTCTAAACATTCTGGGTTTGTTCTTTTTAAAGCTACGGAGATAATGTTGACTTTTAATGGGTGTTTATTTTTCCACTACCACTGCAAAACACTTCTAAAAGACTATCATTGGAATTTTGGAAATTCTTTTAAAACTCCCTCAGTAAGATGATGTCATTTTTTTCATGAGTGTTTTTCCCCCACCAACAATGCAGAACACTAACAGAAAGCTATTACTGGAGTCATGAAAATGTTCTTGAAAGCCCACAAAAATCTTTACGCAAGGTTCATAAACTTAATGACGATAAGACGCCGAATCGTTTAAGAATATAAAAACCAAAATGAATAGGAAGGAAGATAACTCGGTGTCGGTATGAATTTGTTAGAGTGTATGTGTATTTACTTAGTTGCAGTGCAGAGGACCTGAGCTACAGACGTGTGTTCAGTCTCCATATCCATATTTACCCAGTTTTTCCCCTTCAGTTTGTATGTGTGTGAACATGTGTAGGAGAGAGAGAGAGAGAGAGAGAGAGAGAGAGAGAGAGAGAGAGAGAGAGAGAGAGAGAGAGAGAGAGAGAATATTTAGATTTTTATTTTAAAATGCTTAATTGGCTATTTAAGTATTTGCTTGATAATTACATAGCACGATCAGAGAGAGAGAGAGAGAGAGAGAGAGAGAGAGAGAGAGAGAGAGAGAGAGAGAGAGAGAGAGAGAGAGAGAGAGTACCGGATGCCAGCTAGGCCAGGGCGGGGAAGGAAGGAAGGAAGGAAAGAGAGAGGAAGGAAGGGAGGGCGCGGGGAGGGAGAAGTGGTGGGGAAGGGCGATGTGAGTAATCATAGGACTTAAAAAATGACCAGCAATAATTACTCCGTCCCATTAGTGTTCTGGTTTAGGAGTATTTTTTTATCCTTTCGCTGCGAGGAAACTAAAACAGCGGTGCGGTGGGTTAGGTGGGCTGCTTGGTGGGAGTGGAAGGGAGAAGGTGTGGGTATGTGAGGCGGGAAGCGAAAGTGCGTTATGATTTCCACGTCTAATCTCCCTTTTAGGTAAACAGATTAGTGTAACGCTGATAAGACTGCTGTGGTCAGGCGTGTGCTGGACGGGCGAGAGAGAGAGAGAGAGAGAGAGAGAGAGAGAGAGAGAGAGAGAGAGAGAGAGAGAGAGAGAGAGAGAGAATATGAAAAGCATGAAAAAAATAAGGCAAGCTACAGGAAGCCATCAGTACTACACGTTTCAGTCATTTCACGAAGTATACCTACCTACTTATTTCCAGAGAGAGAGAGAGAGAGAGAGAGAGAGAGAGAGAGAGAGAGAGAGAGAGAGAGAGAGAGAGAGAGAGAGTCAAATTTTAGTGCATATAAGTAGTGTAACATTTTTCTTTCCTCAGTGTGTTATTTATCACATTTTAAACTAACAAGGAAATATACCTTTCAGACTCGCATTTCATCACGCAAGCGTGTCTGTTTAATAATAACACCATGTCCCCGTATACATGCATACATACATACATAACTGCATACATTAAGAGACACGTCATATACTCCCATTACCTCTGTACAAGTCCATAATATGCTCTCTCATCCACCACCACTACCACCGCCACCACCACCAGCACCTCTGCCATCTCATCTCCCGCTGTCGCCTCCACAAACTCACTTCAAAACGCCGAAAATTCGCAACGAAGGAGGATTAAAAACCATAATTTGGATCATTATTGATAGTTACTTTAGTCAGAGGGAGGGAGGGAGGTGGTGGTGGTGGTGGTGGTAGTGGTGGTGGTGGTGGTGAGGGGAGGGCAGGGGAAAAAGATAAGCAGTTTCGTGAGAATGTTACACACACACACACACACACACACACACACACACACACACACACACACACACACACACACACACACACACACACACACACACACACACACACACACACACACACAGTCATTACGTTTATGCGCCCTCTCTCTCTCTCTCTCTCTCTCTCTCTCTCTCTCTCTCTCTCTCTCTCTCTCTCTCTCTCTCTCTCTCTCTCTCTCTCTCTCTCTCTCATTCGATTGCTCTAAATTACTTCATCCCTAAATTTATTGAAGGCACAAAGATTGGTGGTTCACTCATATCTGAAACTCTCTCTCTCTCTCTCTCTCTCTCTCTCTCTCTCTCTCTCTCTCTCTCTCTCTCTCTCTCTCTCTCTCTCTCTCTCTCTCTCTCTCTCTCTCTCGCCAAATAACTTTACCCATAAATTCGCTGACGACGCAAAAATTGGCTGTTGAGTTCCATCCAGACGAGATGCACTGCTCGTTGGACGTGACGTGCGTGAAGGAAGTATCGTAGTTAAACCCCAAAGGAAATACTGCTCATCGTTCACTGATGCTAAATTATATACACCGTAAAAAAAAAAAAGAGTGACAAGCTCCGGCGGAATATTTGCCGCGAAAGGGAGAAATGTTATCTAGGTCGTCACGGGTCTTGGTGTTAAGTCCCTGCTTGATAGAATTTTCCAGTTCCGTATCAATAACTTATTAGGCGTTATATTTGTGGTAAGGTCTTGTAGATACTTGTGTAGCGTAAGGAAGACAAAAATAGATCTCGTTTTTTCTCTCTTTTCTCTCCTGTGTCTCCATACAAACAGTTTTTTTCAGTGCTAGGAAGGTTAAGGAAAGACTTTAAATATTTATGTAGCGTAAGAAAGACAAAATTAATCTTCTGCTCTCTTTTTTCTCTTGTGTGTCTCCATTCAACCACTTTTTACGGTGAGAGGAAAGTTAAGGAAGTACGATTATAAGGATAAGGAAGAGGGAAAAGAGATAAAAAGGAGAAAGGTGAACATAAACAAGATAGAATATGAAGGTAAGAGAAAAAAATGGAAACGAAAAAAAAGAAAGAAAACGAATGAGAGGAAGAGGAGGAGGAGCACTAAATGGGTTAAACTCTCGAAGAATATTCTGATAATTCTCACCAGTTTCTTACGATCTTCTTTTGAATAAGAGACAACATTAAATCATTTACGTGAAGGGATGATGCACTGTGTCACATATTTCTATGTTTCTGTCGGGAGGAATATGAAATAATTCGCCCAAGATTGCAGCGGAGTAGCAAATAAAAAGCACTGGCAAGTCGCTGGTTCTTCTTACATGAATGACTTTGTTGTTTGTGAGGAAAAGAGAGTGCAACTTTAAAGAAACGTGCAAGCTCAAAAAGAAAAAAAAAATCATAACTCTCCCCAAGATTAAGAATACTAAATACGAAAAATAAAGGAACTTTTACACGAATTATTAAAACAAAATTGCAATTCTGCTTAAAAAAAAATTGTAAAAAAAAAAAAGAAAAAAAAGTTTCATCACCGACTTTCACCTAATGAACGATAACATGACACACCCACTCAGCATAAAAATGACACAAGCTGAGATTCTGACCAGTGGCTTTGTGTGTATGTGAGCGAGAGAGAGAGAGAGAGAGAGAGAGAGAGAGAGAGAGAGAGAGAGAGAGAGAGAGAGAGAGAGAGAGAGAGAGAGAGAGAAAACAAAGGACAGACACAATTACTACACACGCTCATCGTTAAATCACTGCACCATAACATTACCTGATCCAGCGGCGTAAAATTCTGATTGGATTTATGAATTTCCCGCAACTAACTTTTCATTAATTGCGAACGAGAAGGGACGACACGGGAGGAGCCGCCGCCGGGCCTCGCAATTACACTGAGTCAGGCATTTCTTCCCCAGCTAGTGTGGACATGAACTAAA
>NC_087160.1:17946931-17954431 GCF_035594125.1 Scylla paramamosain
TTCTCCTCTTCTTCCTCTCATGTTTTCTTTCGTCTGCTTTCCATCTCCTCTTCTTTCTCCTCCTCTTCTCTGTTCATACTCATTTCCCTCCTTCATCTCTTCTTCCTCCTCCGTTTTCTCTTTTTGTCTGCTTTCCATCTCTTCCTACGCCTTATGATCCTCCTGTTTCTCCTTTTCGTCTGCTTTCCATCTCTTCTTCTCCACCTCCCTCTTTTCTTCTTCTCCATTCCTATTCCATTTTCTCCTGTCCGTTTCCTCTTTTCTTCTGCTTTCCATCTCCTCGTCCTCCGCTCTATTCCTACCCCTTTACCTCCTCTTCCTCCTCCTCCTCCTCCTCCTCCTCCTCCTCCTCCTCCTCCTCCTCCTCCTCCTCCTCCTCCTCCTCCTCCTTCTCCGGCTCCTGCTCCACTCCTCATAAAGTTGATAAATTTGGTCATCCGTTTCTGTTCCTCCCAGCGTCCGGCTCCCCTACACCGGTCCCTTCCTTTAGTGCTTATTCCAGACCAACTTTCAGCAATCCAGTTTTAAAGGCGGTCACTTTGGCGGGAGGCGATACTATGTTACTGCAAGGGAGGGCGGGGAAGGAGCGGGACGGGAGGACCTGGCGGGGCTGGTGGTGGAATGTAGAGTCAAGGGGATTGGGGTAGAGGGAAGGGAGTGAGTTAGTGGCTTAAGCCATGCAGGAAGGGGAAGGAAAAGGGGAAAGGAAGGGGTGTTGGTTTGGTGTCCCCGTCTTTCTTTCTCTCCCTCCCTCACTCATTCTCTCTCTCTCCCTCTCTCTCCTTTGCTTTGCTGAGTCTTATACTTTTTTTTTGCTTCTGTTTTTTTTTTTTTTTTTTTTACCTTCAGGCTTTCCCTTACCCTCATATATGTTGAGAATGGTATGGTTGGTGGGCGTGGTGTGGTGAGAGGGATACTGTGTGTGTGTGTGTGTGTGTGTGAGAGAGAGAGAGAGAGAGAGAGAGAGAGAGAGAGAGAGAGAGAGAGAGAGAGAGAGAGAGAGAGAGAGAGAGAGCCGAGGAGGAACGATATATACGTACCCCCAACACACACACACACACACACATACACACAGTTATCCCAGGCAAACAAAGGCACCGTATTCTCTAAAGCGTGATATTGTTCCGAAGTGTAAACTCGAGTCGCTCCCATCCCTCCACGACGCGTGTATCTCCTGAGGGCGGGAGGGAAGCTGACACGCGGTGCGCTTCCCTCACCTGCGTGCTCTCTCCCTCAAGTGTGTGTAGCTAATTCGCATTCAGGGCGTCGTGAAGTGCACCAGTGCCCCGAGTTTGCCTGAGTTACCAAGGCCAGCGTATTACCCCGTGAAAAAGGAGCGGCGGGGACTCACTGAAGCGTCGCGGTAGAAACTTTGCTTGAGGCGGGCAGGTAGTGCTGAGTCCTCGAGGCTGGCGGCTGAAGTCTGGTTGATGCCGCGGCTTGGCTGGCCTTCTGAAGCCTCCTTGTCCAGCACGTGCGGTGTGTGTCCCTGCCTGAAGCATGTGCCTGTGTCTTCCCCTCTGGGCCGCCCGCCTGGGGAGCTTTGTGTGAGGAGTGACGCAGACGGGGTGACGGCCAGTGTTCAGGCAGTGACTGAAGCCACTCGGGGAAACCTCATGTGACGCCAAGATCACTTACCTCGTCCCGGGTTGGCTGAGGCTGCAGTGGTTGTCTGACAATGGCGGGAGAGGGCTGGGCGGGGCGCGAGGCTGAGTAGTTGTGCGGACGAGCGGCCCTTGTGCCCCCCCACCCTCCTCGCGCACTGCCACCCACCCCGAGGCCCCTAAGCAAGTCCCCCGCCCCTCAGCAGGGGTCCTCGCCAACATGGACGCCATCCTGCAAGTCATCACCAACAGCACATTGCTAGGTGAGTGCCTGCCGCCGCTCCGTAAGGCGGTGTGCGTGGCGCGCCGTGAGGTGACACCGTGCGGGCGTTAAAAATGGAGATGTGCTCGTTTTGAAGATGACGAGACAGCGCTGCACTTTTCCTTCTTCCTTCTTTACCTCCACTTTCATATTAAATTTCTGTTTGGTGTTTAGTTCATCAGTTGTTTAGAGAGTTATTCCCCCAAAAAAAAACAATGTAACACCGGCTCTGAAACCCACAGGAAATTAAATCCAGTAGTGGATTCAGTATTGAAACCCAAAAACAAAAGTAATTCCGTTCTTAATTTCATGTCTAATCCCACGCCTTCCATACCCATACCCTCCCCAACTATTTACACGCCGCCCCACGTTCCCTCCCAGAGTGGAGAGGCTTCATGTCCCTCTCCTGTTCCCATCCCTGCAACACTTCCCAGCTGACTGTCGCCAAGTGTCGCCTCGGCGCCTTAAGTGCCTCTACCTGATCACCACCACATAGATTACTCGCTTCCAGCCCCCCGCACCCTCCAGCTGCCGGGCGTGGGGAGAGGGGTCGTAATGAGGTCGTAGTCGCGGTGGAGGCGGCGGAGGAGCTCAGGTGTGCTGAGTCGGCCAGGTGTCGCGGACGTGACTGCCTCTTCTGCCGGCATTTAATTATTCCGCAAGTTTTTTAGCACCTGCTTGAGAGAGAGAGAGAGAGAGAGAGAGAGAGAGAGAGAGAGAGAGAGAGAGAGAGAGAGAGAGAGAGAAAGTGTAATTCTCGTTAATGTATGGAGTTGTAATAAGGTAGGGACAACAAAGAGAAGCTTACACACACACACACACACACACACAGAGAGAGAGAGAGAGAGAGAGAGAGAGAGAGAGAGAGAGAGAGAGAGACACCGCACGGTTATTAAATTCGCTCAGTGCTATTTTTGTTTGTGTAATCTTCGGGGGAAAAAGAAGACAAAAGAGTGAGGGGCGTGAGGAATGGCGCTGTGTGGGGCAGGGCCGGGACTCATTCCGCATTAGGAGGAGGAGGAGGAGGATGAAATCAGGGTGCTGAGGGAGGAAGGAAGGGTGCGTGGGGTTGATAAATGAAACATACGGCCTCGGTTATCGAAAAGTAGTGTGAGGCAATTAAGTTTTCTGATGCAATAATGTATCGTGAAATGTGAGACTCCCTGCACGGGCGTAAATACTGCCACGGTTTGCACCTGACAAAAAAAAAAAAGGAATGGAAAAAAAAATTCTCTCATAATATTCTGATCCTTACATAACAAAGAAATAAGAGGTTGTAATGCAGGTATGCCATTAGCAGCAAGCACATTAGAACAGTCCAAACATATCAGCTTTCCCAAGGCGCTCATGCATTTTAGAAAAGTCCTTTGTCTGTGCAAGTCATTAAAAATACAAACATGTAATTGGTGTCCGTCCAGACGTAATTAACTATGATATATGAGAAGCGAGGGACGCGGCCGCCTCCTGGACCGTGCGTAGAGTTTTGAATGAATCCTGAGGGAGGTGAGGAAGGACCGGACAGAAGGGCCAAGGAGGAACTGATTGCAAGGAAGAAAATGAGAGAAATGCATTGAGGCAGAGGAATAAGATGAGATGCTTGTGTTAGATATCGACTGTAAGGAAGGCTGCGAGAGGGAAAGACGAAAAAAGACGACGCAACGTGAAGGGAAATGAATAGAATGAATGCCGCTGAAGAACAGGAATGCGAGGCTAAGGGAGGAAGGGAAAGGAAATCGAGGAAATAAGAAAACGAAAAGGAGCGATAAACTAGAAATAGCAAAACTGAATTGTGGATTGCCGGAATGGAAATCGTGTTTGAAGAAAGATGGATATTAGGACGGGAAACGAGAGATGCGGACTGAGCGCACACACACACACACACACACACACACACACACACACACACACACACACACACACACACACACACACACACACACACACACAAACGAAGGGTAAATTAAGTGAACAATTGTTGTGAATATTTTTAACGTCACACCAGAAAATTTAGACATAAAAGTTCAGTCTGTAATTCTTCCTCTCGTTTAACACTCCACCAAAAATAGCGCCACTTTGCCACTTTTCATTTTTTTTTTTTCTTTCTTTCTTTCTTTTTTACGCTGCATAAACTAGAGGCAGCAATAATAAAGCAGGAATGCAAACTGAAGAATTAGACGAATAAATAGAAGCAGTTGTCGAATTAAAAGAAATATCGGAAGAAAAGTCAAATCAGGAAACAGAGATGTAATAGAAAAATATGATTAAAAATAAGTACTGACGTAGAATAAAAAAAAATATTGGATGGAAAGTCAGATAATATACTGTTATTGACTTGTTTATTGAAAGCCCAACGCACGTCACATAACAACAACAGACCACTAGAAACCGCTGAACAAAACTACCATTATGTTATTGATAAGGAGAGATAAAGAGATGAAAACACTAAACCACACATAGATAACCCTCACAGTACACGGAGGAATATACAGACAAACCATACATTAAAGGACAAAAAACACAAAAGCGAACCACACATCGCGGGAAACGAACCACACATAACTCAAGCGAAAAGAACCGAACCACACATCCATCACACACACAGCGAGGGTAAAAAACACGCACAATAGAACCATACGTTAGTAGAGGGGAGAAGAAAACCACGTCCCATATATCTAGACGAAGGAAAACGGAGACAGAACTTACTACTTCACATTTATCAGAAGGGAGAAAAGCAGCCGAGACTCGTCCAGTAAAGAAAGAGAGGAAAATGTAAGCAGAATCTCGAATCTCCTCCTCCTCCTCCTCCTCCTCCTCCTCCTCCTCCCCCTCCTCCTTAAATAACGAAATGAATGCCGGGAACTTGGAGTCTGGAGTTTGAGCGTGGCAAGTGCAAAGGACGCGGGCCATTGGGGGAGAATTATTACTGCGTTTTGAGTGATGACGAAACGATGATGCCGAGATGGGATAACTTAGGCATTACGTTTGGTGACCAGGCTCTCTCTCTCTCTCTCTCTCTCTCTCTCTCTCTCTCTCTCTCTCTCTCTCTCTCTCTCTCTCTCTCTCTCTCTCTCTCTCTCTCGTACATACAGGCACACGGACCTACGAAATAGGGTATTTTGGAAGACAGAACACTACAGGGTTGACTCAATCCCGTAAAAATGCATAGACAAACACGTACGCAAAACACACACACACACACACACACACACACACACACACACACACACACACACACACACACACACACACACACCAAATGAAAGCTAGCTGAGAGAGAGAGAAAAAAAAGATAAAAAAAAGGAGGAAAAAAAGTGAACCAGCGAAGGAATGAAAGAAAAAAGAAGAAAAGGAACGGAAAGAAAATGAGATTGCAGCAAGGAAGGAAAAACGGGATGTCTGAGGAAGGAAAGCGAACGTGACATAATCTGCCTGCAGGTATAGGATTACCCTCTCTCAGTGTCACCGATGACGCCGTAATGTATCGGCCATGTCACTATTTCCTATTCGATATCACGTCATTCCTAGCCTGATCTTTCCCTTCCCTCTCATTCCCTACCTTCTTCCACCTTCCCTTCCCCCTTCAGCCATTCCCCAGAAGACATTAAACGCTCCGCTAAAATGAGACTTTTTTCTTTTTTTTCTCGCGAGTATAATTTCTTTTAGTTTAGAAATGTTCCGAGTGTATCCCCAAGCCTTTTAATGGAGGAAAAATACACATATAACTGAGACCACAGCCATTTTGCGTGTTGCGGATCAGGAGGAGGAGGAGGTGGAGGTGGAGAAGATGGAGAAAACGGAAGACTGGATAAACGTTTCATAACAGAATGGTATATAATATATCTTATTTTCTTTGTTTTAGACAAAAGTGAATGACGGGAGAAATAAAGTCATATAGCGAAGTGATATGTGATTCTCTCTCTCTCTCTCTCTCTCTCTCTCTCTCTCTCTCTCTCTCTCTCTCTCTCTCTCTCTCTCTCTCTCTCTCTCTCTCTCTCTCTCTCTCTCTCTCAAGACGAATAAACGGCAGGATTATGACGAGGTGTCCAGCAGCGAGAGAAAGAAAAGTTTGTGAGAAGCAAGATTAAAGGCGACGAGGGGGGAAAAAAGAAGGATGTGGCGATGGACAGACGGGAAAATATAGAAGGGAAGAGGCAGCCGAGCGGAGCAGAGCAGGGCAGAGCAGAGCAGCGCCGACTTATCTTAGGTAGCAAAAATGGAGGACCAGAGCAAAATGTCCGACGCCCTGGGGGGAAAACGTATACATAGGTAGTGGGGGACGAAAACACGGGTAAGGATTGAGTTGTGTAGGATTAAGGATGAAAAAAAAAAACGTACATAGAAGAGAGAAACACGGATTGCGAAGAGCAGGTAGGTAAGGGAAGAGAGAAGCAGGGGTATGGATTGAGTTGCGTAGGAAGAAGGGTAAACAAAAGTACGTATATAGAAGAGAAAAATATGGATTACTAAAGGGTTGTGTATGGAGGATAGAAAAAAAAAAGGTACGTATGTAGGGAACGAGGGAGACATGGATAAGGATTGAGTTGTTTAAGAAGGATAAGAAAAAAAAACATACGTGGGTAATGAAAGACACAGAGATGAGGATTGACTTGTGTAGGAAGGTTAAGAAGGGAAAAAAATCGCACGTAGGTAGCGTGGGAGGCAAAAAGGGAGTACGAAGTTGTGTAAGAACGACAAGAAAAATAAAGGAGAGTTAGAGAGGTAGTTGAGAGTTCGAGAAAGCATAGAGGCTTCATGAGAGGGAATTAAAGAAGTTGTAATGAAGGAAAACAATGAACAGCAAGTATGTATTTATCGTGCGAGTTAAGAAGGAGAGGAGTAGAAGCAATGAACATCACTAACAATGAGGAAAGTCGTAAAAATGAGGTACAAATTAAAAGTGATCTAATTAAGAGCAGGAGGAGAACGAAGAGAAGACGAGGAAGGAGAAACACGAAGAGGAGGAAGAAGAAGACAAGGAGAATACATAAGAGGGTTTAAAAGATGAAGGATATTACCCACAATCCCAACGGAGAAATATTAGAATAAATATAAGCAAGCCTCCTCCTCCTCCTCCTCCTCCTCCTCCTCCTCCTCCTCCTCCTCCTCCTCCTCCTCCTCCTCCTCCTCCTCCTCCTCCTCCTCCTCCTCCTCCATGTTCCGGCTCACCACGAGTATGTATGCTCTGAATTAGCAGAATGAGAAAATAAAGAAACGCCAAGAGAGTAACAAAGGAAGAACGTCTCTCTCTCTCTCTCTCTCTCTCTCTCTCTCTCTCTCTCTCTCTCTCTCTCTCTCTCTCTCTCTCTCTCTCTCTCTCTCTCTCTCTCTCTCTGTTACGTAAAATGATACTGGTTTGTCTTAATCATCTTTGGTTTCTTACACAATTCCATGTTCTCGTTAATTAAATGTGCGTGAGAGGAAGGAGTTAAAATAATGATGTAAGAATTAAAGGCCATCGTGAAATGGAATATTTGTACAATCTGATTAAACTTCCTCCATTCATTCCTTCCTTCCTGCCTTCCTTCCTTCCTTTCTTCCTTTCTTCCGCTTCGTTCTCGTTTTGTTGGAGTGAAAGACGCTGAGTGAGTGAGTAGTCTCTAGTTCTTCACCTTTAACAGTAGTAGTAGTAGTAGT
>NC_087160.1:17961931-17991931 GCF_035594125.1 Scylla paramamosain
AATGCCGTACTTGACTGCCTCGCTTTCCTCTCTTTTCCTTCCTTCCTCCTCTTCCTCCTCCTCTTCTTTTCCTTCCTCAGTGACTACTACTGCCTCCACTAGTGATGTTACTATTGTGACTATAATAACAGAGAATAATAGTAATAATAGTAATGACACTAAAAACTAAAGGTATGCAGATTTGGTAATTCTCTCTCTCTCTCTCTCTCTCTCTCTCTCTCTCTCTCTCTCTCTCTCTCTCTCTCTCTCTCTCTCTCTCTCTCTCTCTCTCTCTCTCTCTCTCTCTCTCTCTCTTCCACTAAAGTCATATTGCTCCTTTCAGCTGACCTTGTTTAGAGAGAGAGAGAGAGAGAGAGAGAGAGAGAGAGAGAGAGAGAGAGAGAGAGAGAGAGAGAGAGAGAGAGAGAGAGAGAGCAGGCACCCCTCATTAATATACAATCGTGGCAGTATCAGTTGACGCTGAGAATTTTGAGCTCGGGAAGAAACAAGAAAGACGAGGAAGGAACATGTAAAACAGCAACAATAAATAGAGATTAAGAAAGAAAAGTTTGGAGACATGTCTTTCTCTCCGTCTCCCTCTCTCTCCCTCACAAACACATACACACACAAATACACCCCTCTCTCTCTCTCTCTCTCTCTCTCTCTCTCTCTCTCTCTCTCTCTCTCTCTCTCTCTCTCTCTCTCTCTCTCTCTCTCTCTCTCTCTCTCTCTCATGTGTCTTCTTGATGAGTGTAATAAACAGGAGGGAGGAGGAGGAGGCTGGTCACATGCGATAATGTCAACTATTTCTTAAGAGTATTAAAACCAACACAGCCTCACAACCTCCTCTTCTTCCTCATCTTCCCTCCTCTTCCTCCTCCTCGTTTTCCTCCTCAGCCACCATCACCAGCAAACTTTGGGGAAATATCCTTTTTCCCCTCACCCTTAATTTATTGCGAAATATCGAACTTGTGGCTGAAGGAAGAGGGACGGAGGAAGGGGAGGGAGAGGTGGGTGAGTGAAGGGGAAAGGATGGGAATGGAGGAAAGGGGAAGGGGATGAGGAAGGGTGAGTGGCAGTATGTTGATGACACTCGTTACTCTCCCTAAGTTTTGTCAGGGAGTGGGAGAGAGAGAGAGAGAGAGAGAGAGAGAGAGAGAGAGAGAGAGAGAGAGAGAGAGAGAGAGAGAGAGAGAGAGAGAGAGAGAGAGGGGGGGTGCTTTCAACCTTCCTATGAACATGTGGTCTCTCTCTCTCTCTCTCTCTCTCTCTCTCTCTCTCTCTCTCTCTCTCTCTCTCTCTCTCTCTCTCTCTCTCTCTCTCTCTCTAAAAACAACCTTGGACAAAAGTCTAGCTATAATCTCATTCATTTTGCTGAGAGAGAGAGAGAGAGAGAGAGAGAGAGAGAGAGAGAGAGAGAGAGAGAGAGAGAGAGAGAGAGAGAGAGAGAGAGATGCTGTTTTTCCAAGGCCTGTTTCTTCTAACTTGATGCCTTCAAATCCCCTTCACTTTGCTCCACCCCATCGCCTTTTCCCGCATTGCTCCGCCCAAACCATATCGTCTCTTACCATCACCAGCGTTCTTCTCATTTCCCTCTCCCAGAACTGCCATAAGATTTTTTACTCCTTATTTTTTTGGGCACCATTGACTTGCCAGCCGAGAGAGAGAGAGAGAGAGAGAGAGAGAGAGAGAGAGAGAGAGAGAGAGAGAGAGAGAGAGAGAGAGAGAGAGAGAGAGAGAGATGCTACAAAAAGGGAAGAAAAGAATGGGAGGGTACAAGAACAAGAGACAGAAAGGGAAAGGAACTTAGGGAAACCAGGTGGAAGGGGGGTTAATGTACCAGCGGCAGTCTTGTTCCCTTAGAAGCACCCTGAGAAGATAACACACACACACACACACACACACACACACACATGATCAAAATCATGTGTGAATTATGAGAGGCAACCACCTACATGTTTCCTTCCTTCCCTTCTTTTCTGTCTCTTTCATCTTGTGCCTCTCATGTGGGTTCGTCTCCATCTGCCAGCCTGCCTGCCTGCCTCTCTGTATATATGCATTGTCTTTCCTCAACCAACATTTTTTTTTTTTTTTATTATTATTTTCCCTGTGTTTCCTCTGACATTTACCTCCCCCGTGTCCCCTCCTTACTCTGTCTTCCCTGTGGCCTGTCACCATATGTCTGGCTGATGGAGAAGTGTACCCAGAGAGGAACTTGAACCTGTTATGGCACAAATGGAAGGAAAGTCAACAGTTCTGTATGCTAACCAAGTCCTTCACACTTCTGCTCCCTTCACTCCCTTTCACCTTCCTTGTTTTCTTGGCCTTTCATCCCAGAAGTGTTATAGCTTTTTTTTTTTTTTTTTCCTCACTTGAAGTTACCCTGCAGTATAGTATTGTATCATTCAAGTTTTTTTTTTCCATTACCTTCTTTTCCTTGTGATTTCTTTGCTGTTCTAAAAGTTCTGGTATATATATATATATATATATATATATATATATATATATATATATATATATATATATATATATATATATATATATATATATATATATATATATATATATATATATATATATATATATTTATTTATTTATTTATTTATTTATTTATTTATTTATTTTATTCTACTATTTTTATTTTATTTTTTTTTTATTATTTTGACATCTCCCTTCCTTGTCTCTTCTCTCCTGTTTTCATTCTATATCTCTTTTTCCTCCCTTTAGCTCCATCCTTGTCTGTCTATTCAGAAGGCAAAGCAGGTGTAACTAATAGTTCTGCCTAGTTGGAATGAGAACTGTCCTATTCACTTGTAAATACAGAGTAATAGCAGCAGATGGAGTATATAATAGCATTTCATCATATTATCAGTCAGCTTTCTTGTATTCACCAGCAACTCTCTCTCCTCAACCACTAATCAGTTTATGCTTAAAGAAATCATTAGGAGAAAAAGGATTTATGGTGTTTTACAATAAAGAAAAAAAGAAAAATGATAATGAAAGTGAGTTGGGAAAGGTTTTTGGCACTGGAACAGACCCTTGAGGAAAACAGAGATTGTAAAAGATAAAGGAAATGAAAGGAAAGAAAGTAAACAGAAATTCAGGCTTTATGATTATTCCCCTAAGATATTTTGTTCTACTATCGGTGGTTCTTGTGTGTGTGTGTGTGTGTGTGTGTGTGTGTGTGTGTGTGTAATTTGGGTTAGACAGGAGTGTTGTTGTAGATTGTGCCAGCTGATAGTGGAAAGCAGGTGAGGCAGTCAAAGGTCTCTGGTCCAGCCAAGGCAATAATTCTCAATGTAAATATGAAGAGCAGCACAGCACAGGCTTCATCCCATTAACATTGCTTGGGTAATGCTGCTTCTCCTTGGCCTCGTGTTTTTATTATCATTCATTTATTTATTTGTTTTTGTATTGTGTCAGCAATATTCCCATTTGCATGTGCCAGAGCCAGCCTGTTGACTCATAATTGCTATGTTTCTTGTTGAAATTTTAATAATCAGGTTCAAGTATTTGTAAGACCATACACATTGTATCTTTATGAGACATTCAGGAGTGTACAAGTAATTAATGAATTATCCTCACCATATACTTATGGATAATTATGTTTAGAAAACTTTTGTGAATTATTCTCTTCATTGTTTTTTTTTTTTTTTTTTTATTATGTAGGAGGAACACTGACCAAGGGCAACAAAAATCCAATAAAAAAAAATGCCCACTGAAATGCCAGTTCCATAAAAAGGGTCCAAAGCGGCAGTCAAAAATTGAAGGATAAGTGTCTTGAAACCTCCCTCTTGAAGGAATTCAAGTCATAGGAAGATGGAAATACAGAAGCAGGCAGGGAGTTCCAGAGTTTACCAGAGAAAGGGATGAATGATTGAGAATACTGGTTAACTCTTGCGTTAGAGAGGTGGACAGGGGTGAGAGAAAGAAGAAAGTCTTGTGCAGTGAGGCCGCGGGAGGAGGGGAGGCATGCAGTTAGCAAGATCAGAAGAGCAGTTAGCATGAAAATAGCGGTAGAAGACAGCTAGAGATGCAACATTGCAGCAATGAGAGGCTGAAGACAGTCAGTCAGAGGAGAGGAGTTGATGAGATGAAAAGCTTTTGATTCCACCCTGTCTAGAAGAGCAGTTTGCTGGTCTGCTTTGGGTTAAATGAAATAATTGCTTCACTACTTATTTCTGACTCCCAAGTCTTTCTTATTTTACAGTTATGAAATCCTTTCTTATCCTGCAATCTTATCTTACTGTTATGAAATTAATTTTACAGTTACCAACTTAATTTCTGATCCCAACATACTATATTATAGTTATTAAGTTAATTTTACTGTTTCCTAGCTCATTTCTGACCCTGAAATCTTCTCTTACAGTGACCAAGTTCATCCGTATCGGCATTGCGGACAAGAATGACAACCCTCCGTTCTTTGACAAGACACTGTACGAGGCTGAGGTGGATGAGAATGAGGACATCCAGCACACTGTTCTCACTGTCACTGCCAAGGATCTTGATGAATGTGAGTAAACTGATGGGCAGGAGGGAGAGAAAGAAACTGGAATGAGATGTGGTAATATTATGTATGCCTTGCCATTTATATATCAAATCATGGAAGTAGTGGGAAAATTAGAACATAGGGACATAAGAAAATAGGAGAAGCTGCAAGAAGCTTTCAGGCCTGCACATGGCAGTCCCTGTAGAAACATACCTACCTATTTATTTATTTCCACATATCATCCTCATCTGTGAATTTATCTAATCATCTTTAAAAGATTCCTAATGGTTCATAACTAACTTGATTAATCTATTCCATTAATTTGTCACTCTACCTGAGAACTAATTCCTTCCTATCTTTTTTTTTTTAATCTTAGCTTTATTAAGCTTGAACTCATTATTTCTTGTCCTATCCTGATTACAGACCATGAGAATTTTATGTCACCCATGTTATATCCCCCTTACCATTTAAAGAGATCATGTGTTGCTCACTTTCCCTGTTGCTTTCCAGCCTCACGCATTCGATATGAGATCACAAATGGCAACATTGGTGGAGCTTTTGCGGTAAAGAACATGACTGGAGCGATTTATGTCGCTGGCTCACTGGATTATGAAACAAGGAAACGGGTGAGTGAAGAAGTGGAGAATGACTTGTATACTAACTGCAGAATTGATACATTTGTTGATATTTGTACCAATAGTCAACATCATGGCTTTCTGCCTCCACTGATGCTCTATCTTAAATCTAGAGACAAGACTATTTTTTTTACAAAGGATTATTTTTTTTACAATCCATGCAGCCGCCAACACGTTTGCTAATGAGTGTATTTATAGTATTGCTTTATTTCTTTATTGCTATTTTCCCTGTGAATTCAAAATAGTGGTGTTGCAAGTGTTTCAGGATGCAATGGATGATGTGAGACTCAGCACTACCAGAATTTTTATTAAACATCTGTTTTCTTAATTTTCTTGCTTTTGTACCACAGGTATTTTCTCTCACATTACTTTATTTTTTATTTATTATTATTATTATTATTATTATTATTATTGTTATTATTATTATTATTATTATTATTATTATTATTATTATTGGTGATGTCTCTCTTTACAAAAGGGATGACATTATAATACTCTATATAATCATTTCATACTTATTATTGCTTACTTGCCTCTAAAAGCTAACAATTATTTTAGGCAAAGGGAATCCTCACATTTTCTCCACCTCTCATGCTATTATTGTGATGGAAAGCCACTCATCCTTGTACACTTTGTTCATGAAATTGGCTGTGGTATCACCCATTACAATTAGAAGACAGTATGCTCTTGAAAATGTTGGAGGTTTATGATTTGGATCGGATTGGCTATAGTCTGGGAAGAAAAATAGTTGAAGAGGTGGAGAGACACTATGGAATCCAAAGCCTAAGGAAAGTGTCAAATGTTCTTACTACTGGAGAAAGAGGCAACAAGTTTGGTAGATGAGAACCAAACAGTCATTCATACATATGTAAATTCCTGTTACTTTTTTGTCAGTCATCATGCTTATGGTAATATATAACAAGAGGCATCACTATATGTTATAACATGTTATGCTTTGTGTTAATCTCTTAACCATCTCTATTTCTTTTTCCTGAATTTCCAAGGGTGGAGTGTGTGTTTTTTTTATCCCAGTATTTACAGGTATTATCTGGGATGTGCAGCTATGAAAGTGGTGAGTTCTCTTCTTAACTAATGGCTTCTGTATGTCCAGTATGAACTTAAACTTGTGGCATCAGACAACCGCAACGAGAACCACACCACTGTTGTCATTCATGTCAAAGATGTGAATGACAACCCACCCTTGTTTGACCGGCCACTCTATGAGACGCAGATCACAGAGGAAGATGATCGCAGCCTGCCTAAAAATATTCTTCAGGTCTCTACTGTCTATAGAATCTCACTTCTCCAACCCCCCACAATGTTCTCTGTTCTATTATCTCTATTTTCTGGCTTGATGTCTTAATGCACTGCCCACTCATCCCTGATCCAGTGGATTGACTGTACCTATTAGCTTCCTGTGTAATTATGCTGTCATGGTTATGAGTACTTTTACTGAGGACTGCAATTGGACTATGAATTAACAAGCATACTGTTATTACTACCACTGTCATGTGGCCTGAAGCAAGCCTCATAACTACAGCAAGAGCCACACAGTTGAAGGTGTTTAGAGGAACCATGTGTGCATGTGACAATACAAACCAATGCTTATGTGCCATAGTCTTTTCACCCTCACCCCATCCACATTCCTACCCACATCAACAGCCCAATGATGCACTTGCTGATTTATTTTGTCCCCATGTACTTTTCATTCCAGTGACGTGCATGTGAAGGAGATGTGATGATAGCAGTTTTATTTTCCATATTTGTGTTTGTTTTTACCCCCAACATTTTGCTGGTTTGGCTTATTGCAATGAGCATGGTCCCCATCATGTATCACATTTCACTATCCATTCTATTTTTTTTTTTTTTTCTCCTTTCCGTTTTCCTTCCCTGGATGCTTGTTTGGTGGTTCAGTACGAGCTCACACTAGTAGCCACGGATAGTGTCAACGAGGCCACCACCAAGGTCGTCATCCTCATCGCCGATGTCAATGACCGTCCCCCTGAGTTTGATCGGCCCACTTATGAAGCCACAATTGAAGAAGAGCGCGCTGATGGTTTGCCCATTCCCATCATCAAGGTAGAACTGCTCATCATCCTTCCATTAGCTTTGTCCTTGAGGGAAGAAAGGACAGAGGCATGTTATACTTTCCTTTTTAGGTGTTTTTAGCTACTAAAAGATAAATAAGATGTTAAATAAAGATCTCACAGATGGTATGAATAATGAAAGGAAAAATTGCTATTTATAATTAGGTATGAATTTATTTGAAATAAATAATTGTTGAAATGACAGTTCTAAAGAAGGAATTTTTTAAATCAAATGATTATGCCAAGATCAGTTGGAGCTGTATTTACATTTTCATTAGTCACTTTCATCTCTTTCTCAATTTGTTGTGGTCCAAGTGAATCTGAATTAGTAGGCAAATCAGATTTGAATAGTGAAGTTAATTTTTATGAAGAGATTTTTGGGAGTTCTTGATATCAAAGTTCAGCCCAAGCACATGCAATGAGTCTCATTGCCAGGGACTTTCCTCTGCAGAGTAAGTTTGTTCCAGTTCTCCAGTTTCTCATAGAAGGTAGTGGCTTTGATTTCTTCCAGATATTGTGTTTATTATTGTTTAGGCACTCACCTTTCATCTGTTATGAAGCAACTTGCAGTTGTAATTTTAGGCTTCATGAGGAAATAAGCACATTACCTAAATTTTAAGTTAATCCTTATTTTCTTCAAGTGACAGCTCTTCTCACTCTTAAAGGCATGAAAATGCTTTGCTCATGTTAGATGTTGTCCTAACCTGCATGAAACAAAATTAATTGTGAAAGAAGACAGCACAATGTTTAGTTTTATGTCTAGATTCCCTTAATTCCCTTAATAGTTTTGTATACAGATTTCAAATACTTGGAAAAAAAAAAAACTGAGATAAAACCAGGTGACTATAGTATTTCCCAGTGAATGAAGTAGAGAAGAGTGTCCAACATGATGTGTGTCTCCCTGAAGGTTGTGGCCACTGATGGCGACCGCGACCGTGAGCAGGACATCGTGTACTTCCTCACAGGTCAAGGCATCTATGTGGAGAACCCCGACCAGTCACAGTTTGAAGTGAATCGCACTTCAGGAGAGATCTTTGTCAGAAAGGTAAGTTTGGCTGAAGTAGATTTTGTATTGCATTTAAGAATCTTCCATATGCCATGAAACAGGTACAGACATATGCTAGGTTGTCATATTTGAATGACATTAAGAGCTTTGGATATTCTACTGGGTAACATCTTTTCTTGGTAGATGTTAGTTTATGCTTAAGCATTCTGGTTTAAGCGAAAGATAAAGGCAGGAGTAAGATTGGATATCAGAGCAGTTTCTCACACAAGGTCAGATGCTATTACAGTTTCATTCATTGATTAAAATGACTAATGAGAGATATGTTTCAGCCTCTGGATCGGGACCACCCCAAGGGTCGACCACAGTGGAGGTTCACTGTGTTTGCACAAGATGAGGGAGGCAGCGGTCTGGTGGGCTACGCTGACGTCCAGGTCAACTTGAAGGACATCAATGACAACGCCCCAACCTTCCCTCAGGTACGTGTGTGATGCAATATGCTGGCTCTTATTTAATGTTGATGTCTGTTGTCATTTATAACATTAGGTAATTTATATATTAGGGCACATTTTGATTTCTCAGCTACCAACAAATACATAAGATTAACTTTTAGTTGAGTATAGAGAGTATATCCACTAATTGAAGAATATAATGAGTGTTATGGTTTCTTGTCATGAGATGAAAAAGCCTAAAAATTTGAAAATAAAGTGATATTCATCAAGTCTCTTAAAGTCACAGTGAGATGTTCTGCAAGTCACTCATTATTAGACTTAGTTGAATTAACTGAACTTTATACTGTTGTGGTGGCACAGATGGTCTACTTTGGCAACGTGACAGAGAATGGGACACAAGGCATGGTGGTGATGACAATGACAGCTGAAGATTATGATGATGCCAATGAGGGAAGCAATGCAAAACTCACTTACTCCATTGAGAAGAATGTGATTGATGAGAACACTGCCACACCCATCTTTGAGATTGAGCCTGACACTGGTGTGATCAAGACAGCGGTGTGTTGCCTCGACAGAGAGAAGACTCCTGACTACTCCATTCAGGTGGTGGCTGTAGATGGAGGAGGACTCAAAGGTAATGCCATCCTGCACACATATATTCTTAATCTTGATCATATGACTAGTTTGACTCATATCAAGATACAAATTTTCCTAAAATTAAAAAACTTCTGTAGCAGATCTAATTAAATACTGTGAAATCCTTCAGCTGTGAGTGAAGTCTTGTAGGTGATCTCTCCATAATAAAATGTATATACCTCTCAGGAATACTGCTTTAAAGCTTCAATTCTGTTGTGTTTTTGCAGGGACTGGCACAGCAAGTATCAGAGTGCGTGACATAAACGATATGCCACCAAGGTTCACCAAAGAGGAGTGGCAGACAGAGGTTGCTGAGACTGAAGGAGCCATTCTACCTGACCAGGCTATTCTTACAGTCACAGTTCATGATGAGGATGAAACAAATAAATTCCATTACAAGGTTATTGAATCTTCTGGCTATGGTGCAGACAAGTTCACGATGGTGAGGAACAATGATGGCACAGGCTCTCTCAAGATTGTTCAGCCCCTGGACTACGAGGACCCAATGCAGCGAGGTGGATTCAGGTTCAAGATTCAAGTGAATGATAAGGGAGAAGATAATGATGCAGAGAAGTACCATGTTGCTTACTCATGGGTCAAAGTGGAGCTGCGAGACATCAACGACAACAAGCCCCAGTTTGTCAAGCCCAACATTGAAGTGCCTGTGTTTGAGAATGCTGAGATTGGGAAGAGTCTGGAGACTTTCAAGGCCACAGACCCAGACCAGGGCGGGCAAAGCAAAGTGCAGTATGCCATTGACCGTACGTCTGACCGGAGGAGGCAGTTTGCCATCGACGCCGCAGGAACAGTGAAGATCCAGCGAAGCTTAGACAGGGAGGAAAATCCCCGCCACTCAGTAAAGATCTTGGCCATTGATGATGGCACACCAGCAAAGACTGCCACAGCAACACTCACTGTCATTGTCCAAGACATCAATGACAACTCACCAAGGTTCCTGAAGGATTACCGCCCAGTCCTGCCGGAGAACACATCTCCCAGAAAAATTGTTGAAGTCTTGGCCACTGATGATGATGATCGCTCAAAGGGCAATGGACCTCCCTTCCACTTCAGAATGGACTCAACTGCTTCAGATGAAATCCGAGCCTCCTTCAAGGTGGAGCACATCCCAAAGGGGGCCAATGGAGATGGCATGGCAGTCATCTCCTCTTTACGCACCTTTGATAGGGAAGTTCAAAAAGAATACCATGTACCCATTGTGATCAAGGATGCTGGCACACCACAGATGACAGGCACGTCAACCCTCACCATCATCATTGGAGATGAAAACGACAACAAAATGCAGCCCGGCTCAAAGGAAATATTTGTTTATAACTATAAAGGTCAAGCACCAGAAACACCCATTGGGCGAGTCTATGTGTATGACTTGGATGACTGGGATCTGCCTGACAAGAAGTTCAACTGGGCCATTGAGGCGCATCCAAACTTCAAACTGAACGAAGATGACGGCATGATCACCATGAAGCGCGGCACTGGTGACGGCAAATTCTTCCTGCAGTTCCACGTGTATGACCGCAAACACACCCAGACTGATGTGGAGGCCAACGTGACTGTGACAGTAAAGGAGATCCCGGAGATTGCAGTCATTAATTCAGGCTCCATTCGAATTGCCAACATGACAGATGAAGATTTCATCAGAATATGGAACTATAAATCCCAGCGAGTGGTGCGCAGCAAGGCGGACATATTCCGGGAAAAGATTGCACGGCTGATGGGGACAAAGGTGGAGAATGTGGATGTGTTTAGCATACAGCTCAAACAACTCCGGCCTCCAGTCACAGACATACGTTTCTCAGCACACGGTTCACCTTACTATCAGCCTATCAAGCTGGATGGATTGGTCCTCCAGCACCGAGCTGACATAGAGGCTGAGGTGGGCATCAACATTACTATGGTGGGCATTGATGAGTGCCTGTATGAGAATGTTGCATGTGAAGGGTCTTGCACCAACCACTTAGTCATCTCCAATCTGCCCTACATGGTCAATGCCAATAAAACTGCTTTGGTTGGTGTGCGAACTGAAGTTGTGCCAGAGTGTACTTGTGGTGCCAGGAACTTCACCCAAGAGGAATCCTGCCGGCCAAACCCGTGCTACAATGGCGGGCGCTGCATTGAGGGCAAGTCTGGGGTGCACTGCAGGTGTCCAGATGGGTATGATGGACCTCGCTGCCAGATGGTGACTCGCACCTTCAGAGGAAATGGGTTTGCCTGGTTCCCTCCCTTTAAGATGTGTGACAGCTCCCACATCAGTCTTGAGTTCCTCACCAGGCGTCCTGAAGGTCTCCTTTTCTACAATGGTCCCATAACTCCCCCAGAGCCAGATGAGGTAATTGTATCAGACTTCGTTGCCTTGGAGCTTGAAAATGGTCGACCCAGACTCCTCATAGACTTTGGGTCCGGAACTCTTCAGCTACGAGTAAACACAAAAGTCAGCCTGAATGATGGCAAGTGGCACCGCATCGACATCTTCTGGGACACTGAGGTAAGTTTACTGTTTGCCATCATGTCACTCTCTAGATGAATAGTAAATGAAATGTCAGACTAAATATCTCCAGCACTCCATCATAATGACTGTGAACTCCAAACATTGTCACCATCGAGATGAGTCTTCAAAAATTTAATGTGATAGATATATTTTGTTGTTGTGTGTCTCAGGTAACATTCTTTTTTTTCTTACCCAGATGGTGAGAATTGATGTGGATCACTGTGTAGCAGCAGAAGTTCAGGAGCCTGAAGATGGCAGTGATCCTATCTTTGAGGCATCAGGCTGTCAGGCCTCTGGATCCATTCCTCCCTTCAATGAGTACCTTAATGTCAATGCTCCCCTGCAAGTGGGAGGCCGTGCTCATGAACCACCAGACCCAAGCCTGTACAAGTGGTCGCACGTTCCTCATGGCAAATTCTTCAGTGGTTGCATCAGAAACCTCATGGTGAACAGCGAGCTGTATGACCTGGCTCGGCCTGGCCAGCACCGCAACACCCAGATGGGCTGTCCCCAGCTAGAGGAAGCCTGCCGCAGCAATTCTATAGTACCCACTTGTGGACCCAATGGAGTTTGCTCAGGTTCTCTCTCCCAACCAGTGTGCAAATGTAAACCTGGCTGGACAGGACCCACGTGTGATGAACCCACAAACTCCTCCTACTTTGAGACGCAGTCCTATGTGAAATATGCTCTTTCTTTCAAACCTAATGCATTCAGTACTGAAATTCAGCTGAGGTTCCGCACCTGGCAGGAGTATGGGGAGCTGTTCAGAATATCTGATCAGCACAACAGGGAATATGGCATCCTTGAGATCAAGGACGGAAGGTTACGTTTCCGATACAACCTCAATAGTCTAAGAACAGAAGAACATGACTTGTGGCTGTCAGCAGTAGCTGTGAATGACGGCATCTGGCACTCAGTCCTGGTTGAGCGCCATGGATCCACCTCCACTCTGATGCTGGACGGAGGCGAGGGGCGTCGCTACAATGAGACCATGGCTTTCTCTGGCCACATGTTGATGGACGTTGACAAACAAGAAGGGGTGTATGCTGGAGGCAAGGCAGAGTACACAGGCATCCGAACATTTGAGGTGTACAATGATTACAAACTGGGTAAGTTGCTACATATTTAGATACTTGGTATGATAAGAAAATCACCATAATAGATCCACTGACATTATCTTTTGATTCCATTAGTAGCAGCTTGAGTGAGTGTCAACACATACTGAGTGAGTGTTGACATGTACTGAGTCTTGATTTGTACCTTCAGGTTGTCTTGATGACATCCGCCTGGAGGGTAAGCACCTGCCGCTGCCTCCTGGTCTTAATGGCACCCAGTGGGGCCAGGCTACCATGTTCCGCAATCTTGTCAAGAATTGCATCTCCCAGAACCAGTGTGTCAATGTCACCTGCTTGGCTCCCTTCACCTGCAAGGACCTGTGGATGAAACATGAGTGTGGGTGAGTAGTCACTGATCACTGTCCAAATGATTTTATTGTTTTCCAAGCTGTGGACATTTAACTGATTATTCAATTTTGGATAGTTTGTGTTCTTTTTTCATGAATTATTATTAAATCATAGACTTGAAACTTGATATAAACTATTTATATTTGATCAATAAGTTCATTTATTTTTTAATCAAAGAGATAAGATCTAGAACTAGAATTCATTGTATATTTTTCTTAAACTGAGAAATCATGGTTAGCCATAACTAAAATATAATACCCTCATTACATACAGTAGTAATTCCAATCATAACACTTGCTTTTAGTGTAAGCTCTTGAACTGAACTCATGAAATTAATTTCTAGCCTATGGGTCTTTTCCTACTAACATTGTGCTTTTGGGATATAAGGTATTCATTACTCCTTGTGTACGAGTAACAGTGTGTGTAGTTTGTTGTTCAGAATTAACTTGGTTTTTAAATGCGTAAGCTAATGATAGTTTCTTTCTATTTTTGCTGCCTACCTGGGATACTGGTAACTTGTAAACGCACACTACTTCTGCACGCATCCCTTCCCCTTTGTGTCTTAGATGTGAGGATGGTACAATCCTCTCTAGTGATGAGGCGGCCTGTGTGGATTTGGACGAGTGTTTGAATGACCCATGTCAGAATGGAGGGACTTGCCATAACCAGGAACCATCTTATATATGTGATTGTCCTCGAGGCTATTATGGCAAAAACTGTGAGCTCCTTCAAGAGGGCAGGACAGTGCGCCTTAGTTTGGGTGCTTTGGCTGCAATTCTGGTCTGCCTCTTGATAATCTTGGGTAAGATGCACCTTAGTGAGAACAGGTTGTTTCTGCTTTAGAATGCCTCTTTCAAAATTCTCTTTAGTTCAAGTATAAGAGGGTTAGAGTAAGTCCAAAAGATGTGATGTATGTGCTTAGATTTCAGCAGGTAAGTTTATGAACCATAGCTGCATGATTAGTCATGGGGATCTTCAGGTGAGTAACTGTAGTCTGCTTGTCCATCAGCTGGTTGCATCCTTCACCTTCTTCCCTAACCCATCATCCTTATGACCAAGCCACAGTGACCCAAGGTAAAATTGTTCTTGCATTGTGTTATTCACCCAACAGCTGCCCAGAGGGATCAGTGCTTTCTGGCAACACTTGTGTCGACATTGATGAGTGTGAGCTGTGGCAGCCCTGTTTTAATGGGGTGTGCATCAACCTTGAGCCAGAAATGGGTGGCTATGAATGTCAGTGTGTCGATGACTACCACGGCACAGACTGCAACATATACCTGGAAGAGACCGTCCTCAAACCTTCCACTGATTTTGTTGTAGCCATTGTCTGCTGTATTATTTTGTTGTTATGTAAGTTGTTTTATGTTTCATTTTATTTTATTTCTGTTTGTTTTTCTTTTTTCACTTTAGAATAGTATTGATGAAGGTGAAAGTTGTCATTTGATGAATGATAACTGAATGAATATTCATGAAGTGAGGCAACAACAAAGCTCTCTCTAACAGTTACCTCAGACAGTCATGCACTTTGACCAAGGTGTTTGCTTGGACACTTTGCTGGGAAGTTTTTCTTTGCTGGGGAAGTTTTTCTTAGGATGCAGGAGAGAGGAAAATATCTGAAAGTCTTCTGAATATTTAATTACAGTAAACCTAGTGTTATTATTGGTTATGGAATATCTTCTTAAATAGTTTAGACTGTGTAGCTCAAGTAGGTCTATTATGTATCATTAAGTGTAATGATAGTGATGTTCATCGTTAATTTACACATTTCATTATACTTGAACTTGATTCTTGCATTTTACAGTTTTTCTGGATGCTGTCCCACATTTGGAAAATGGTTATTTGCATAGTATAGCATTGATATTCACTTAAGAATTTTAACATTGATAGATTTTGTTTTATGAAAATTAACTTTCCTAGATTGCTTGCTCCTTCCCTGTGCTAACACATGTTCCATGGCAGTGCTGGTGTTGGTGTTTGTGGTGTACAACCGGCAAAAGGAGCGCCACTTCCCCAAGGCTGACCCATATGATGATGTGCGTGAGAACATCATCAACTACGATGATGAAGGAGGTGGAGAGGACGACATGACTGCCTTCGACATCACCCCGCTGCAGATCCCTGTTGGGCCAGCCATTGGGAACGGTGGACCACTACTTGGAAAGATGCCATGTAAGTGGAGACTTTTATCACAGCGTTCCCTTAGGGGAGTCCTATGAACAACTGTCAGGTATAGGTAGACAGATGAATATGCTATATTGCCTATCAGATGATTTTAAAGCTTACTGCAGACCAGTTAGGATTTAGAAATATTTTATTTTTATGAATTCTTGAAGTTACAAGCAAATTTTCCTTTATCCTTGTTTACAAATGGAGAATTCTTATAAAAATTAATATTTAAAAGGAATGATCTCAAGAAAGTGCTTTAGATGTAAAGCATAGAAGTCTACTGTTGATCTTTATATACATATTTTCTGTTTATAAGAATCATAACTCATTCTTCAACTCTGATTTGCATGCATGTAAAAAAAATATGTAAAAATCATTGATATTTGTTCCCTTACAGATGGCCCTGGTGGGCAGCCAGATGTTGGAGTTTTCATCAGTGAGCACAAGAACAAGGCTGACAATGATCCCAATGCTCCACCATTTGACGACCTGCGGAACTATGCCTATGAGGGCGGTGGCTCCACTGCTGGATCACTCTCCTCTCTGGCTTCAGGTAGGGCATCCAGCTCACTGTCTGGACTACTTTGCTGTCATGGAGGACAATATAATTATGTTTGATCAGGAGGTGAAAGTGCAAGTGGGTACTGGTAGGTTATTAAAGAAGATCAAAGAGTTGTTGTATTGTGGGAACTATTATATAAAGGTTGTCATAGGATGTGTGAACTTCATGTCAGAGACTCAGCACTACTTCTCTCACAGGTACTGATGACAACGAACAAGATTTTGATTACTTGAATAACTGGGGTCCACGCTTCAGCAAGCTGGCTGACATGTACGGCCACGGGGAGTCTGAGGAGGAGGAGGACCACTAAGCCTGCTGCTGGAGCCTTGCTGTGAAGTTCACCTTGTTACTCGAGAGATTCTGTGTGCCAGCAGAGAGCAATGTTTTTATTTTTAAAGCTAGGAGGACTCTGGTCGGGGGGAGGGAACCGTCCCTCTGTCTTAAGGTAATATGGGGGTCAATGTGGAGAGATGTTCTGCCTCAAAAAGTAATTTAGCATGTTGCCTTAAATGGAGATATTAATGTCAGCAGTATCAGATTAGATATTAGATCTTGAATCACATCAGTACGAAAATTAATTGCTCTAAAATATTACTGGTGCTATATCCTTCTCTTTGGATCATGGTGGTGTGATAAAAGAATTAATATTCTCTGGTGTCATGTGATAAAGGTGGAATATAGGTCATTTAGGTAATAACTACCAGTGTTTATGAAATGGCATTTTGAAAGTGTCATTGCATTGCCTGCTGTCCAGTCCATGTATGTATTAGACAAAGCAGAAGCTCCACTTGGCCAGCTCAGGCAACCACAGTCCAGAGTGTCTTGAGTTGAAGATGATCACCAAGCCTTCCCAGCAATGACTGGAGGTCCTCCTGCCCGTGTGTGGCCAACACATGCTTACACACCCACACACACTTCGGCACACCACTCTTACAGTGCCAAGACACTGAACCAGGAGGTGAAGAAAATGTCAGTGTTCAGTGTGAAATATTGCTCCTGCAAGTGGTGAGGCCAGTGATGTCTGGACACCAAGAGCTTGAGAGACAGTGTAGGTCAAGGCCATGCTGCTGAAGGGTGTAGGGGGAGACCCAACATTCCATAAAAGACACCTGTGTGATAGTCTAGCATGAAAGTGAAAGGAAGACATAGACAGAGTATTTACAAGTTATGTTATGACCCATGACCATTTGTGACTATTTGTTATTACCCGTGTTATGTGCCAAGTATGCCAGGCAAATCTTTTTGATTTGTGAATTACTGACGTCAAAGTACTTTTTATGTGCTATACTCATGATTTTGTTTGTCCTCATTCACTACAACTGTGAAGCATATCAAGAAATACAAAGGTTTAGTGTAATGCACCACAGACTCTGAGGACAATGTTTATTTGTTCTCACCCACTGAGTTACACAATACTTCTAAGTGTGAATATGAGGATGGGGTTGGTTCCCATCCCTGTATACTACTCTCACCCTTAGTTGCATCAGGCCAGTACTGCCACCCTGCGGACCTTAATGCCCGCTGACTCACAAAGGAATCTCAGGCAGTACTGAGTTAACCTGTATGAAGAAAATGTTGAATGTATGTAAAGTTTTTGTACATGTGTAGATACTTAAGGAGATAGATGTCTCAAAGAATGAAATAGTTCTTTTTCAATATTTGCTCATCTCTATGAAAGCTAGACAGCAAGATCAGCTAGACATGTTTGACAGCTTCATTATTGTAGCTCTTCACTGATTAGCGAGTTTGTTACTGAACTGTAGTCTTCTTGGTGTCTTGCTGTACAAGTTTTGAAAGAAATAATGGATGATTTTCATGCACTGTAGGTTGTGGGGCAGCCCCTTGGGAGGAGACCAGAATACTTCTTGCTGAATAAAGAAAGAGTTACTTTTGAAGACTGTGTTAATTAGAAGTTTTTAACACAGAGGAAGCAATAAAAGCTTGCTTATTTATTTAGTTTTGCCTTGAGTCATTTAGTCTGATCTTGGACTTGTAAATAGGTCTTTACCACGGAGTTAGGCATCAACTTCCCAGCTACTTTGTGTTTGGCAGTAGACCCCTCATGGCCCCTCTGCCTTCTCCCCCACCCGCTGCCCCACACCCCTACAGCCCCAGTCAGTCATCTTCCCCTTGTTCCCAAAGCCCATTCCAGCCCCGGCAAGTCCTGGGCCCCACAGATCCACCCCGCCCTCCCCATCCTCTCCATGGGTTGCGCCTGTGGTGGTCTCCCGTTAAGGAAGTTTTCCAGTCCAGTTTATTTCTTAGTCTTATTGATAGCTATGAAAATGTCTCAATCTTTAAAAAAATAAGATCAGTCAAGTAAAAAAGAAAAAAAAAAGTGGCACTGTTTGAGGAGACTTGAAATATCCATCAACCACAGAACCTTGTCAGCACTGCCAGACATGATGGGAGCAGGCTGGGTTGTTTAGTCATTGGCTTCTTGTGTTATTGATATTATCATTATTATTATTATTATTATTATTATTATTATTATTATTATTATTATTATTATTATTGTCATCATCATTATTATTATTATTATTATTATGTATTTATTTTTTATTTTCCTTCATTATAATCATCATCCTAGACTTAGAGCTATATGCACAAGTTGATCATAAAGAGGGTGATGCTGGGCCTGGAGAAACTACAGGTTGGGGTGTCTTGAGTTCTTCATTTTTATACTAATTTATCACCACATATACCAATAAATGAATTTTTCACATGATTCATAACAATACTACTTAGGGTGTGATGGGAAGCAGGGGTGGAGGAGGAGTTCCTTGCCTCCCCCACCCCTGCTGACCCCTGAACCTCCCACCCACCCACCCACCCTGTACCTCACTGTCTCACCCCCTGAAGTTTTACCAAGTCCAGCTGACAGGTTTTTATAGCATTCCATATACCAAAAAAATTATGTATGAATGCCATTGTTCATTTTCACATTTTGTATAAAAGAATTTCCATCTCACTAGAAACAGAAGGACATTAAAACCAGATTTCTCTGATATAGTTGGAATATGAATTTTAATCTTTCCTTTTGAAGGTCTCAGACTAGTAAGCAAAATGTTTTAAGTTGAGTCATTTATACACTGCATTTCTGCAGTAATTGTGTGGGCATCAAACTCTGTATTGGATAAGAGTTACATGCAAATTTCCTTTTAATTTATTTGCTTTCTTTCTTGTAACTTCTAGTAAAATTCATACAGAGAAATTTGGGTTATCCCCAGGCCAAAGTCTTGTGTATCTTAAATATTTGTACATTATATATAAATTCTCATTGTGTACTAGCTTATAACATTGTCACAAACCCCCCCAAGAGCTTCTGACTGTTGTACCACAGATGTATATATATATAATATACTTACCTCATGCCCAGATAACTTTGGCCCAGGGAGAACAGGAATGGTCAGAGTAGAGAATTATTTCCTAAACAGTAAGAGATAAGTTTTGTACCCTAATTAAATGCCGAGTATTCATGAGCAGAGTTGTCGTCTCTGATTGGAGAAGAACAGCGGAGAGAAAAAGCCATAGCAACTAAGCTTTTGTTTGATGTTTTTAAGCTGTGATTTTACTGTGTCTGCATTGTCATCTGAAATAGACTAAAGCCTTTGTGTATGTTCTGTTTTCTACCCTCCAGATTTTAGGAGTCACATTAATTTGTCTGGTTTTAGTTTCTCTTTCTAAGATTTTGTGATCCATATTTTCCTCTTCCTCATAACCTTTTAGATTACATTACTTAATCATAGTCCAACCCATACCCACTCATATCATTACTTCCTTATGTTGAGTAGCCTTATGCCCTTTCCTTTATTTTCTGTGCTCCAAAAAATAATCGTGCAAAAGATTCGCAGTTTATAATTTCATTGATTTGTATTTCAAGAAACAGTCAACCAAAAATTATCTTGGCATTTGAAAGAGAGAAAAGTTTAATTAAATAAATCAACATGAAGTATACAATCTTTGATGCATGATTGGAAATGATCCTTTATACATATTGTGATAAAATTTTATATACCTAAGCTATTTAGTAGGTAAGTGTATAGAAGTGTGTGAAGGTTGGAAGAAATCTATGCTAGGAAATCATTGCCACTGGAAAACTACAGTGAGGAAACAAAAACTACCAAATAAAGGAAGGTGTCAGACAAGGCGACACTATTTCTCCTTAACTGTTCATTGTTGAAGTAGAATTTTTTAAAGAAGCTGGGTTATGAGAAACAGGGATTAGAATAAACAGAATACCAAAATAATCTCTGATGTCCTGGAGGTATTGTTCTAACAAGTAAAGCTGCACACTAACTAGAAAATTATTTTGAAGGAAAACAAAGGTCATTATATTTAAGAATTACATAACATCATGAAATTAGAGTAAAAGATAATATATATATATATATATATATATATATATATATATATATATATATATATATATATATATATATATATATATATATATATATATATATATATATATATATATATATATATATATATATATATATATATATATAAGGCCTAAGTGTTGTAAGTCAAGAAAACAGTATGAAAAAATAATCAATTAAGATAAAGACATAATGTGCAAATTCTGTCAATTCTATCTTACAGATCAGGCCACCAGAATCTTGAAAAAGTTCTGGAGTAAAAACTTTACTCTCCAAAGGAGAATATGGGAAGCATTAAGAATGAGGATTAATGTGTGTGTGCATATATATATATATATATATATATATATATATATATATATATATATATATATATATATATATATATATATATATATATATATATATATATATATATATATATATATATATATATATATATATATATATATATATATATATATATATATATATATATATATATATATATATATATATATATATATATTAGCAGCAGCAGCAGCAGCGGACTACTACTACTATTACTATTACTACTACATCAAAATTCGTAAAGGTAATAAATAACAAATAAATAAAAAAAACTGGAAAATTTATATGATGAACAACAGCGCATTTTTTAAGTGTTACATTTTTTTTTTTAAGTTATAGATAGTTGTCATGTACATTTTACTAACTAAATACTTTTACTAATTTATTTATTTTTCCAAAGAGCAAAAGCAATAAGATATTTTGATTTTGGCGCCAGGTGTCCTGCCACCAGCTGATCCCAAGCTTTCTAGACGACCCAGATCGAGACCCAGATCCCAAGACACTTCCCTCATATTATTTACCTTTCATCTTAGGACGCTAGGCTTCGTGGGATGCTGGGTGGCGAAGATAGGACACGTAAATAATTGGAGTATCATTTTATAACTTGAAGAATGATATGTAATTTCCTGACATGATAATTTGACGGATGTAAATAAACAAAGCACCGCTCTTCCTTTGGAAGACATCCAGGCGAGACGAGAGAGAGAGAGAGAGAAGAGAGAGAGAGAGAGAGGGGGGATATGTGTGACTCCGCTCTGCATTTCCAAGTAATTCTCCGGATTTTACCAGTAGTAAGAATCAGGATGGCTGCAGTTGAGTGCAAGGTGTGCATGGAGAGTTTGACGACCAGATGTAGTGGCGTGGAGTGGGAGTTGTGTGGGGCTCAAGGCCTCCACCAAGATGCTGAGCCACAAAAACATTATATTTTTGTGTGGCGAATGTCTGAAGGCGGCGAAGAAGTTGAAGACGATGGCGATAGTGACCAGCATAAAGGACACGCAGACGGAGTACATCAAAGATAATGATACACAAGCTGTGAACGCCCGCAAGAGCCTGAAGACAAGGGCATGCAAACAAAGGAGAAAGACCAGCAACCACGAAGAGGTAAAGTTTTCAATGCATTGTTGAATGCGAGATTGTGTAAGTGGATTGAGAGAGCTGGAGTGTTAGGTGAGGAACAGAATGGGCTTCGTGTGGACAGAAGAGCAGAAGATAACTTGTTTGTGGTGAATGAAGTTATTGAAAGAAAGAAGGATGGTAGTAAACTGTACTTATGTTTTCTAGACATAGAGAAAGCTTATGATAGAGTGAATAGAGAGATGCTAGGTAGAGTCTTAGAAAAGATTGGGTTGAGTGCAAAGATGGTTAACATTGTGCAAAGTATGTGTGTGGACACAAGAGTGGATACAGACTAGGAAATATAGAAACAGACTGGTAAAGAGTGAGAGAGGAGTTAAGCAAGGCTGTATTCTGTCAACAAACCTTTTTAGCTTGTATATAGAGGAGTCAGCAGCTAGAATGATAAGAATGAATATGGGAGTGAGTGTGGGGAATGATATGTGTGCTTTTAAGGCAGATGATGTAGTGGTTGTGAGTGAATTGACAGAGGAGCTTCAAGGTTTATTTGATGTTATAGATGGGTATGGAAGGGACTTCGGTGTGAGATTTAGCAGCTAGAAAAGCAAGGTCATGATTGTGAATAGGTCAGAGGATGAGAGAAATTCAGTGTGGAGAAAGGGAGGAAATGTGTTGCGACAGACAGATGAATACAAGTACCTGGAGATGTGGATGAGTCTGAATGGCAAATAAGAGTGTGAAGGCAAATAATGAAAAGACAATCATGGTGAACCAGTGGGTGGGTCGTCTAGGAAGTGCAGCAAGGATGAGAGCGAGTAAGTATGACGTGCTGCGAGAAGCTTGGAAGAGCGTGGCTGTTCCGAGCATTATGGTATGGATGTAATTGTGTGGAATGAGAATAAGTTATAAAAATTAGAAGTAGGACAGAATAGAGTAACAAGGATGGCACTTAATGCACCAAGGTATGCAACGATAGAGGCCTTGAGAGGGGATATGGGTTGGAGTACTTTTAGAGAAAGACATGCAAAAGAAACCTTGAGGTACAAAGCTAGATTAGAGCGAATGGATATGAGACTAGTGGGAAAGGTGTTTCTGTGGAATGTTAGGAGCAGCAGGTGGTGTGTTAAGATGGTAATAAAGAGTGGTTTGGAAAGAAGTTGGGCTTTTCAACGATTTGAGGGAAGGCATGTTGAGAGTGACTGGAGTATGATTGCCAGAAATGGGGAGGATTTAGAATGGCTGTTAAAAAGTGGAAAATGAGATAGACAGAGTGGTGAAGCATGTATGACTTAGTGAATGGAAAAATAAGATGGAACATAAGAGTACTTTGGAGTGGTATAGAGAGAAAAAGGCTCCAATGTATGAAAAGTGGTATGATGGAAGCCTGGGCGGTGATCTCTTCCGAGCGAGGGTGCAGTGCATGGATGTGAATTAAGGAGTTACAGATGGTCCGAGTCTCACAGCAAAGTGTGCCAGATGTGTGACATGGAAGAGGATGAGACAATGGAGAATGTGGTGCTGCAGTGTGTAAAGTATGGCAGAGACAGGAATAATATGATGCAAGTGGTGCTGAGCGAATTGAGGCATGCTAGAGTGGAGAAGACAGGAATGGAATGGGTGGTATTGGTGCTGGGATTGTGGGGAGATGAATGAAGGATTATTGAGGCAGTGAAGGAATTCCTGGAGAAAATGTAGCATGCTAGATGTAGGAACTAGTGTGTTAGATGCTGTATGACTCTGTATGCCGGTTTCTTTTGTCGTTCTTTGTTTTCCTACAGAAGTGCCGATGCAAAAGCCAAGCTTGGAAGGAATCCTGAGCCTCCCGTAAGATCAAGATCAGTAGAAGCAACAGTAATAAATTACCTAATATTATTATTAGTGGTGGCGGTGGTGGTGGTGATATTATTATTATTATTATTATTATTATTATTATTATTATTATCATCATCATCATCATCATCATCATCATCATCATCATTAGCCACAGATGGCGCTGGGGAGGGAAGGTAAGCGGCTGCCTTGTTGGCTGGAGTGTTTTTTCTGGTTAGTCTTGCCCCACACGCTCTATCAACCGGTGTTTCCGTTTTCCCGGCAGTTTCTCCCTGCACGGAGCACCGCCAAGCAAAACCTTAGAGGCACGAGTACGTAAGGTGAGTCCATTGGTGCTAGCCTCCCCTCAGCCAGCCTTAAGCCCCGTACACACGGAGCATCTTGATGCGCGATGTGTTGAAGCGACGAGTTGAAAAACGTTAATTTCAACCCGTCGCTGCACCATGAACACAGTCATGACGCGGAGCCATTTCAAATCGCTGAGCAGTGTATCAATGACCGTTGAAGAAAAAGGACGCACGCGCTCGCTCTTCCGCCCTGCTTTCATACAATGGCTCAACCAACAAAGCCGTTCGAATGGACGAAGTGTATTACCTTACATTTCATTGAGTTGCTAAAGCAGCACCCAGCCATTTGGAATATCAAGTGCAAGGAGTACAAGATGAGAAATATCAAGAGTATAAGCATGGAAACTCTAAAAGCTGACTTATCTTCTTTTGTAAATTGTAATGTGCGGTATGAAGACATCACCAAAAAACTCCATACACTGAAAACACAGTTTCACAGAGAAATGACTGCCATCAATGCATCAAAGAAGTCTGGTGCTGGCACGACAGATGTATACACTCCAAAGCTGTGTTGCTTTAATGATTTACTTTTCCTTGCTGAAGGAGAAATCATACGTACCTCAACTTCCCGTTTAGATGTGGAAACTACTGAAAACCTTCGACAAGTAAGTTAATAATTTTGATGTGTGTACATAATCATGACCATAATTTATATACTGAAAATGTATATGCCAAACAAATTATTATTCTCTTTCTCTTCTCTCTAGGGGGATGAGCATGTACTGGCAGCCAGTTACAACTTAGATGGCGGAGGAAACACTCAACAAGTAAGTTCATAGTTTTATTATAGGTACATCAACATAATTCAAATTTGTACACAAATCAAAATATCCCTATGAAAACTCTCTCTCTCTCTCTCTCTCTCTCTCTCTCTCTCTCTCTCTCTCTCTCTCTCTCTCTCTCTCTCTCTCTCTCTCTCTCTCTCTCTCTCTCTCTCTCTCTCTCTCTCTAGTATATACCACACATACGTTGTTGCCAAGGAACAGCTCCTTCCTCATTGCAATACTCCATGAACTCTTTCCTGATGTCTTTTGCCTCATTTGTAGGATGTCTGTATTCTATCCAAAGGCAGAAGCTGTCTGTTATCACGCCATGCCCCTGGTGTTACTACTCCATCATCAATATTCTCATTGTCAAAGCTATCCACAGGTGTATAGCTTGATGCGTGTTCCCAGCGTAAGAAATTGTGCAGGGCCGTGCAGGCAAGAACAATTTGTTCTACTTTTTGAGGGGACAAATTTATTGAACTTAGGAGAACACGAAATCTATTTGCCATGATGCCAAATGCGTTTTCTACAACTCGGCGCACTCTTGAAAGCCTGTAGGAAAAAAACTCTTTGTTCATTATTTTGATGCTTCAAAGGATATGGTTTCATTAAGTATCTCTTGAGTGGGAATGCATCATCACCAAGGAAGATGTATGGCAGTATTCTGTGGCTGTCACTCAGCTGCTCATCTGCAGGAAGCCCTGCTGTTCCTGCTTGCAGGCGCGCGCACAGGCTTGTGTTTGCCCCCACACCACCATCTGAAACACGCCCATTTATTCCAACATCTACATAAAGGAACTTGTAATTTGCGTTCACTACAGCCATAAGAACTATACTGTGAGAACCCTTATAGTTGAAGTAGTAGGAACCACTCTCTTTTGGAGGGGATATTGCGATATGCTTTCCATCTACCGCTCCAACACAGTGCGGGAAATTCTACTTTTCAAAGGACCTCGCCACTGTCTTCCACTCTTCAAGAGTTGTTGGCATCTGTAAAAGAAAAAAAAAAAAGCTTCGTTCTTTCCTTGTACATGTAGGTAAATTTTTAATATTCTTAATAAAAATAAACTACTAATATAATTTCCACAGATAGGTGAATTGGCAACTGTGCTACGGAGCGATGACTCATCACTGGACATCCCATCGCCCCACTCTGTGCCATCACCTGCACCCAGCATGACAAATGCATCTTCAGTCAACCCTTCGCCGTCGCCTTCCAACCTTTCTGCCTGTAGTTCGAGTGGGACTTCAAAAAAGAGGAAGGCAGTTGACCAAACTGATAAAGTTTTGGAAGTTGCTCTTAGTAAACTCTCATCCCTTCCCAGTCATATGGATGTAGATCCATATCTCGACAGCATAGCAAAGTTAGTTTATAATGGGCTTAAGAATATGAGTGAAGACCAGCGGAAATTGGCCAGGAAGCTAATATTTGATGCTCTAAGCATGGGTGACATGGGAGATCTTACTAGGGAACATCAGATATTGCAAGTAGTAGGTTCGGACAATTTCATGGCATGAAAAGGTAGTTAAGTATTTAGATTACAGCATATTGCCGTACAAAGTACAATTTTACATAACTATTATGAACATTTTTTTTCTTTTTGTTCATGTGATATGTAAAAATAATAAAGGAATGAAAACTATCAGTACGTACTTTGTATCCACCTTATGAAACTCACCTTAAGATAATCCTCCCTTAGGACATTATAGATGGCTGCACAGGTTTCAGGGATGATCAGACCGAGGCTCTGTTTTGAAATTCTAGTGGAATACTGGAATAGGATCCTCCAGCAGCAAGGAAGCGAAGTGTTGCTTCAAAACGAGCACCCGGTGGTATGCTGTCTCGGATGCCGGTGTCCTGCTTGCAAATATATGGATCTATCTTTTTTCAGCAATTCATGAAATGCAGTGAATGGCATTCGTGTATAATTTTCAAAGTCTGTTTGATTTTCTGCCTGTAGCTCAAGAAATATTTGAATAAAGCTCCCTCGCAGAGACCGCCGAGAAAGCCACTGTTTGCACCACAAAGTCCGACGTTTCTTTTTCAAAAGTTTTTTTTTAGCTGCACACACAGCAACTATACTCCACAGTACAGTTTGTTCGCAGAGTAGAGTGTCGGCAGACATACTTCTCCCGTGAAAGCCAAATGATGACTGAGATCTGATGGCTCACACAAGGATGAGATATGCAGTGATGCAGCCTGTTTAGACGCTAGTGTCAATTTTTCAACACCACTACTGCATCACGTCGCTGACACGTGATGCTCCGTGTGTACGGGGCTTTACTGTCTTCACAACATCCTCCTCCTCCCTGCAGCGTCCTGTACTCGATTATTTAGGTTTTATTATTCGTTATTTAGGTTTTTTTTTTGAGGTTATTTATTTAGTTTTAGATTTTGTTTACGTCTGAGTCTGGAAACAGCTAGAAATTTAGCCAAATATTGAAGGTTCGTCAATATGTAAACAAGCCATCAGTTGAGATAGAGGCAGGGCGTCATTGTTTTCAGCCATTATTTGCTTCGTCCCTCTCTTATTGTAAGCCAAACATGTCACAAGGTGGAACCACATGTATAGCCTTCATATCCGCTGGTCAGATAAATCTGCCATTGCCTGCATTTGACGTCATGAAAGGATAATTAACACAACTTGGCCACCAGTCCCTCCACTGAGGTCACCACTGAGGGCCGCCATCATGGAATCCTGCCTGTGCCAGCCAGCGTTGCCAGATTGTTTTAGCCATATTATCGTACTACACAGGTTGAAATTATTGTACTTCTGGTAAAATTATCGTACATATGTAATTATTCCAAATATTATGCAAAACTGCCACTTTCCAAATGCAGCAGAATTTAGGTTATATATATATATATATATATATATATATATATATATATATATATATATATATATATATATATATATATATATATATATATATATATATATATATATATACGCAGAGAGAGAGAGAGAGAGAGAGAGAGAGAGAGAGAGAGAGAGAGAGAGAGAGAGAGAGAAAGGTGTGTGTGTGTGTGTAATGAAAAAAACAACAATGTCCTTAACAAACAAAACACTTTCCTAAATACGTATCATTAATAATTGGAGAAAAACTACAGGACACTTTGCTAAGTTGTTTACTTACTATGTAGGAGATTACTGGTCTTGTTCTTCTATATATACATACGGCACGTCGTCAGCAGCCCCGGCACTCTCTTCATTGGAGGAATATAGCACTCTTGATGTCATGTTTTTTATCATTGACTTTGATTGATGGCTTGAAGGTCGTACAGTCACTGCTGGATGTGGAAGCAACACACTGCTTCGCTAGGATGATGTCTCTTACGGTTTCTGTTTTTAGCTTATTTCTGTCTTTTGTTTTCACACGGTTTACACTAGAGAAGCAGCGCTCACAGTCAGCATTAGCATGAGGCAAAGAAAGACATCCTAGTGAAAAGTCTGAAACAAGCTTAAATTTGGGGATTCCATCACTATCCTCCAGAGTTTTTATGGCGTATTAAAATTTATCAGGCTGGTTGTAATTGCTTTTGTCCACTTTTTTCGCCATGTTGGTAATTGATTCAGGCAGATCTTCTACGGCAAGCCTCCTCCACTCATCGTCCAGTTGCTGGAGGGTAGAATCATCCTGGGTAATGATTCGAGGAAGGTGTGTCGCGAGGGGCACCAAACTTTGCTCTTGCACTTTGCCCTGGATGCCTAGAACACTGGCTGGCTCCAGCATATGCATTCTTGAAAGGACTTCATCTCCGAAATTAAATCTCTTCCTGATCTGTTCTGCTGCTACTATCAAAAATAATCTGCAGTGGAAGCGATACTTGTACATTCTTGTACGTAGTATTCTTGTGGATGAATCCACAGATATATCGGTCTCTCAGAATTTATGCATCATGGTAAGAGTGGTTGAAGGAAATGCTGTTGTCACCAAATTTTGGGATTTAGTGCCATTATTTAGTAGTGATCCTAGTAAAGCTAATGAAGGTGCTACAGCTGCCAGGTTGTTTTCAGAGATAATGAAAACATTTACTGAAAATGGTATACCTACTTCTAATATCATTGGCTTTGGTTCTGATGGATGCAGCACTATGATGGGGCCTAATAACTCTGTGAGTAGCAGGTTAAAGGGACTTTGCCCAGGAATCTTTATTATGAAATGTGTGTACCATTCTGCCCATACATGTGCCTCTGAAGCATACAAACAATTACCTGATGGTATTGAACAACTAGCTCATGATGTCCACAACGCATTCAAGAACTCTTCAAAACGATTGGCACAATTTGTAGAATTTCAAGAGTTTGCTGGGGCTCAAAAGCTTAGGATTTTATTGCCATCTAGAATGCGCTGGCCTTCCTACACGGCTGTTGTGAAAAGGATGTTTGAGCAGTGGGGCCCTCTTCAGATGTTCTTTACTGAATTAAATTTTCAACAGATGAAAACTTGTGGTAGCAAAGTTAGAAGTGCTTATGAACAACTGCACAATCCATTTACCAGGCTTTACTACTGCTTCCTTTCTTCAGTATTACCAAAGTTTACTCAGCTGAACCTTTTATTTCAAAATGAAAGAGTGGTCATAACTGAATTGCACAGGCAAGTTTGTAATTTATATAAAGAATTGCTACTGATGTACATGAACCATGAATACATTGTGAAAACCATGCTTTCAAAAGTTGATCCAAGATATCAACGCGAGTTCCTGATGCTAGAGTAGGTGTATTTGGGTGCATCTGTCTTAAAAACAATAACAGACAATCCAGAATTAAGCAAGCAAAAAATGGAAATGTACGAGTTTCGCTTCCACTGCAGATTATTTTTGATAGTAGCAGCAGAACAGATCAGGAAGAGATTTAATTTCGGAGATGAAGTCCTTTCAAGAATGCATATGCTGGAGCCAGCCAGTGTTCTAGGCATCCAGGGCAAAGTGCAAGAGCAAAGTGCCCCTCGCGACACACCTTCCCCGAATCATTGCCCAGGATGATTCTACCCTCCAGCAACTGGACGATGAGTGGAGGAGACTTGTCGTAGAAGATCTGCCTGAATCCATTACCAACATGGCGAAAAAAGTGGACAAAAGCAATTACAACCAGCCTGATAAATTTTGGTGTGCCATAAAAACTCTGGAGGATAGTGATGGAATCCCCAAATTTAAGCTTGTTTCAGACTTTTCACTAGGATGTCTTTCTTTGCCTCATGCTAATGCTGACTGTGAGCATTGTTTCTCTGGTGTAAACTGTGTGAAAACAAAAGACAGAAATAAGCTAAAAACAGAAACCGTAAGAG
>NC_087160.1:17996931-18036931 GCF_035594125.1 Scylla paramamosain
TATATATATATATATATATATATATATATATATATATATATATATATATATGAATTGGGATGTTTAGAATGTCTTTTTGGGGGTGTTTTGGGTGTATATTTGCTATTATCATTGTGTTTTAGGTGAATTTTGGGTGTTTTTAATGTTGCTTAGGATTTTTTTTTTTTTGTTATATTTTACTTGTTTTGAGTCGTTTGGGGTGTTTTGAATATATTGCGAGGTGTTGTGGTGTGTTTCGGGCTATATTGAGGTGTTGTGTGGGTTTATTTTAGGTATCTCACCATAGGTGAGGAATAGTATTGGGTAGAGTGGAGCGTTAGGTCAGTAAGTGAAGTTGAAATTAAGTGACCTTGATCATAGTACATTGTGAAAGTTCACTGACTAGAGTACTTGTATATTATGCTTTACTTGATTTTTTTTTTTTTGTGTGTGTGTGTGTGTGTGTGTGTGTGTGTGATTTTTTTTTTTTTTTTGTGTGTGTGTGTGTGTGTGTGTGTGTGTGTGTGTGTGTGTGTGTGTGTGTGTAAGGGTCCAGTTTCTAGTTCCTAAACCTGGAACTCAAGTTGATAAAAAAAAAAAAAAAAAGACTGGCAAGTCAGAGTGCGTGTGTGTGTGACATGATAATGTTTGTATGTGGAGTGTTTGAGGTTGAAATGATAAGGTAAATTTGGTAAGTATGGAAGAAAAATCTGAGCTGATATTAATTTTATCCAGTGTGCTATAAATGAAAGGGATTTGTCCATTTATCTCTGTCTTTTCAGCCCATTAAAACCAGATTAGCATGTAGCAGTGTGGAATATGAAGCTTTGAAATATATAGAAGAATGTTGACATTAATTTTCCCAAGAAGTCTAATGATATTCCTCTAATGCTTTGATTCAAAATGTAGAAGTGGGATTATTAATGAACATAATGTGACAAAGATGATGGTGATGATGAGGAGGAGATGGAGGATAATTATTGCTATGCTACATTTGTTAATTTGCTTTCTGTATGAATTTTTTTTTACTTTTAGATTTACACTACCATAAAAGACCATGAAATATGCCTGTTTTTCTTTGTGGAAATTTAGATACTGTGCAAGTCAAATGAATTGTTGGACATATCAAAAATCTTTAAATTTTCTGCTTCCAGGTTCCCCAACGCCTGTCTCCTGGCTGCACTTTTATTAAGCGGATTCCAAATACCGAGATGCTTTCACTGACATGATTCCTGATCCTGAGAAGCATGCCATGTACATTGATGTTGCTCCTGTAAGCTGAGAACCCTCAGCACAATTTTATATGCAGGGATTAGCTAAAAGATTAAAGCCTACTTCAGAAAGAGGCATCAGTAAAAGTAAAGGAGAACAGCTCTAGAAATGCTTATCCATAAGAGAAGCATGTAGTACTGCACCTAGAACTAGGATGTGTGGCATCTGTTTGTAGGGATCCTTTTGTGAGGCAGTCAGGTGCTGCAGTGTAGAGCCCTATCATTGGTAACCCCTTGCATGTGTGTCTACTTGCATAGCTCTCAGGAACAGATGTCTGATACAGATGGAGAGATGAATAGTTTGTAGGTGCTTATAAATGATAAAATCCAGTATAGTACAGATATTGGCTATGATATAAACAAGAAACAGTATTTTCTGTTCTTTTTTGTATGCTTATTTTTCATATATTTGAAATTAATATATTTCATATATTAATTTAATAAGTGATATGGCATGTGCAGCTTACATTATTCTGTTGCTTTTATCTTTTACATTTTATTCCTAATCTTTTTTTATGTCATGTCTGTACCCATATATTGCCTGTGGCTGAAATAAAGATTACTGTTGTTATTATTATTACTATCCATTTATTTATACTTGTTACTTTTTTTTTATTTTCAGCACATCGGAACACCTTTGAGGGCACAGATCAACATTGCTGTCCCACATGTCATGGAAGTGTATCCCGAAGCCAAGCTCAGAGAAATGATCTTCCCAGTTATATGGTTTGAAGATGTATACTTAAATGGATTACTCATATTGCCCTAATTTTTATTGTGATACTCGTGCTATGGTTTTCTCTCTTCCCTGTTGTGTGGTTTGATGATGTATATAGTGCTGTATTATTCATATTGTCCTCATTTTGATTGTGATACTATGGTTTTCTTTCTTTCCAGTTATATGGTTTGATGATGTATGTATGGCTGGATTACTCATATTCCCCTAGTTTTTATTGTGGTAATATGGTTTTGTCTCTGGAGACTCTTACATGCTTTCCTCTTTAAGGTGTTACAGAGCTTCCTGGAGATCTATTAGATTTGCTGAGCCTTGGTGAAAATACCCCACTGGTAAGGAATCTTTACTATGTTGTTGAGCTGGGTTACTCTAAACTTTGTATCTGAATAGAAGTCTGTTAAATACTGCTACATACTGCATTGGCTGGTGAGGTATTCTCTTCATTACTTTATAGTCTTTCATTCTACACATCATGAGAGAAGCCCTTGCTGCTAGTTATGTAGGTGTTTTTTTGGCAACATTATTGTATTTGAAATCTGGGAATTAGGTAAAGATGTTTAACATATATACTTACAGAGCTCCATTCAATTTTTGGATGGCTGGTTGATAGGCATTGTTTTCAGTTTCTGCCTCCAACTTCATCCTCCTTCCTTTTAACTTTTAGTTCCATCTTCCTTCCTTTTAATTCTTAGCTCCATCCTCCTTCCTTTTAACCCCTAGCTCCATCCTGCTTTCTTTTAACCCCTAGCTCCATCCTCCTTCCTTTTAGCTCTAAGTCTCTTGCTTCTTAACTATAAACTGAAAATGAGTGTAGCTAAGACAAGGCACCCACACTTTTTGTAGATAGATAGGTGAAAGAAATTATTAAAGGAATTGCAAAATTTTTCACATATAGTCATACGTAATTCTTGATCTCTCCTTTTTCAGGTGGTCTAAATGAGTATGCTTTTAGCAGCATTCACCATTGGATTCACAATTATCCTGTTCGTGATGGTTATATTCTTTGCCACTCACTACAACTTGTCTGTTTCTTACTTCAACCCAAACTCTATTCACAAGGATGGCAAAGCAACAAAGATCAACAATGCACAACCTCAGGCACACAGACTAGAGTTGTCTAGTCATGTTAATACTATGGTGTCCAATAACCCAGAGAATGATGATGCCTGACATCATGGGACAGACCCACACTCAAGCACACACTCCTGGAGGAACAATCATCACTCAGTTGGTCACTTCCCAGAATCTCAAAAAGCCTCCCAGGGCCAGCCTTAGCACAGAATGGTGAGGTCCCTCTTTGTAGATGGAGCGTCCTACAACATTGCTGGACAAACACCATCTCTCCTCACCCCAGAACCCACACTCACAAGTACAAGCTGAATCATATCATGCACACAATTATATGGTTTATTCATAACTTCAGTCTGTAGTTTAGTTCAAGTAAATACAAATATCAAATGTATTTAGAGAGATATTAATTCTAATTCTATTAATCTTAAAGTACTCAAGATAATAGCATAGTACTGTAAATTTTAACATTCATGAAATTCAAGTCAGGAAAGTTTGACTTGTGTCTTTGATTTGGCAAACTTTTATCATATTTAATCTGAGTGACAATATCATTGTTGTACTGTAAGGTGTAGTAAATTATGTGAGATGGAATGACCTTTCCAAATCTTTTGGAATCCATATCATATGAACTTTTAGTTAGACTATGATGCAACTTTTATATGATGTAGATATTGTTTTACACTGACAATAAAAAGCGATTTGTTTAGAGTGTGAATACTAAATGAATATCAAATTAGCCCATCAGTTTGTGTGGCCCATTGGATATATTGTATGCTGCAGGTAAATCTGTTCAACCCTTTCACTGCAACACAATTATCAGCACAAGAATCATTGTGTGAAGTATTTATAAGCATCTACAAGTAAGCTGTGAAAAAATACATTTTGCAATTTCTTTGCAGTTCAAAGATTGGATGTGGCTGTAGAACAAGTAAAGGTGTCTCAGTGATTGGTAAATAGGGAAAGGTGTACCAAGTGGCAGTCAGAGGGTTAAGCCATTGAACTGGAAGGTATTAGTAGTAGAAGCTTCAGTAGTAAATTCCCTAGTATTATTATTAGTGGTGGTGGTGATGGTATTATTATTATTATTATAATATGCTGCTGAGACTAGAGAAGCGAATGAATGGATGATTGAGGCTGTGAAAGAGTTTCTGTAGAGAATGTGGCGTGCCAGATGTAGGAACAATTAGTGTATGAGGATACTTTTTTTTTTTTTTTTTTTTTTTTGTCGATCCAAAGGTAGTGATCCCGAGCCACCTGTACCATCAAGATCAAGGAGGTATGAAAGGTGAAGAGCGAGCGAGGAGTTAGGCAGGGCTGTATATTATCACCAACCCTTTTTAGCCTGTATACAGAGGAGCTAGCAGCCAGGATGAGAAGAATGAATGTAGTGGTAAGTGTGGGGAATGATAAAGTATGTGTGCTCCTTTATGCAGATGATGTAGTTGTTATGAGTGAATTGGCAGATGAGCTTCAAAGTTTGTTGGATGTAGTGGATGGCTATGGTAAAGACTTTGGAGTAAGGTTTAGCAGTGAGAAAAGCAAAGTAATGACTGAATAGGTCAGAGGATGAAAGTAATGTGGTATGGAGACTTGGAGAGAATGAGTTGAGACAGGTGCAAGAATACAAGTACTTAGGGATGTGAATGAGTCCTAGTGGGTGTGCAAAGGTAAAGAATGAAAAAAATAAGTATGGTAAACCAGTGGGTAGGTCGATTGGGAAGCGCGGCAAGGATGAGAGCAAGTAAGTATGATGTGTTGAGAGAAGTGTGGAAGAGTTTGGCTATGCCATGTATAATGTATGGTATGGATGTGATTGCATGGAATGAAAGTGAAATTGATAAGTTAGAAGTGGGCCAGAATAGAGTAGCAAGGATGGCACTGAGTGCACCGAGGTGCACAGCTGTTGAAGCCTTGAGAGGTGACATGGGATGGAGCACCTTAGAGAAAGACTCACAAAAGCCACACTTGGGTGAAAGATCAGGCTTGAGAGAATGGATGATGCAAGATTAGCAAGGAAGGTGTACCTGTGGAATGAAAGTGGAAGCAAATGGAGGAAGAGATGCATGAGAATGACAGACAGGAATGGATTGCAAGTTGTGTGGGCGATAAGAATGGCTGGGAGGAATCAAAATGAGCGTGAATGGGTGGTAACAAGACGAGGCAGAGTGGGAGCCGAATGGGATGTGAGAAAATGGAAGAATGAGATAGACAAAAAAGTGAAATGTGTGGGACTGAATGAATGGAGGAATGAAATGGAAAGAAAGAAGACCCTGGAATGGTACAAGGAGAAAAGGCCCCGAGGTATGAAAGGTGGTATGATGGAAGCCTGGGCGGTGATCTTCTCTTCCGAGCGAGGGCACAGTGTATGGATGTGAATGCAAGGAGTTACAGGTGGTCTGAGTCTCGCAGCAAAGTGTGCCAGATGTGTGACATGGGAGAGGATGAGACGGTGGAACATGTGGTGCTGGAGTGTGTGAAGTATGCCAGAGACAGGAATGAGATGATGCAAGTGATACTGACTGAGTTAGGGCATGATAGGAATGAAAGAGTGGAGAAGACAGGAAAGGAATGGATGGTGGTGTTGCTGGGACTGTGTAGAGAGGCGAATGAAAGGATGATTGAGGCGGTGAAAGAGTTTCTGGAGAGAATGTGGCGTGCCAGGTGTATGAACAATTAGGATAGAGGATACTGTTCGTTTCTCTTTTTTTCCCCCCTTCTACAGGAGTTGCCGATCCAAAGGCCTAGCTCAGGAGTGATCCTGTGCCATCTGTACCATCAAGATCAAGATCAAGATCGGGAATCTGGGAGGCAACCAAAGGGTTCTGGTAAGAAGTAGGTGGGGTAGGTGAGATGTTTAGTGTGAGAGAAGGATATGTGACACTAGAAAGGAAGAATGCAGATGAAGTGGATGAAAGAATCAGCAAGGAGGAAGCGGAAAGGTGTGTGAGATGGCAGAAGAATGACAAGGCAGCAGGTCCAGATGACATACCGTATGAGTTTTACAAGAATAGTGGGGAGGTAGTGATTGATAGAATGACTGAATTATTCAACCGAGTGTGGGATGGAGAGAGAGTGCCAAAAAAGTGGAATGAGAGCCGAGTGTGTCTGTTGCATAAGGGAGGATTTAAGAGTAAGAATGAGTTGAACTACAGGCCAATTGCATTAGTGAATACAGTAGGTAAAGTTTTCAGTGCAGTGTTGAATGAGAGATTGTGTAAATGGATTGAGAGAGATGGAGTGCTGGGTGAAGAAAAGAATGGATTTTGTGTGGATAGGAGAGCTGAGGACTATGTTTGTGGTGAATGAAATGATTGAGAAGAAAAAGAAGGATGGGGCTAAGTTGTACCTATGTTTTCTGGATATAGAAAAAGCTTATGGTAGAGTGAACAGAGAAATGCTAGGTAGAGTCTTTGAAAAGATTGGATTGAGTGCAAAGATAGTTAACATAGTGCAAAGTATGTATGTGGACACAAGAGCTAGAAACAGACTGGGTGAAGAGTGAGAGAGGAGTTAGGCAAGGCTGTATATTGTCACCAACCCTTTTTAGCCTGTATACAGAGGAGCTAGCAGCCAGGATGAGAAGAATGAATGTAGGGGTAAGTGTGGGGAATGATAAAGTATGTGTGCTTCTTTATGCAGATGACATAGTTGTCATAAGTGAATCAGCAGATGAGCTTCAAAGTTTGTTGGATGTTGTGGATGGCTATGGAAAAGACTTTTGAGTAAGGTTTAGCAGTGAGAAAAGCAAGGTAATGATTGTGAATAGGTCAGAAGATGAAAGTAATGTGGTATGGAGACTTGGAGAGAATGAGTTGAAGCAGGTGCAAGAATACAAGTACTTAGGGATGTGGATGAGTCCCAGTGGGTGTGCAAAGGCAAAGAATGAAAAGATAAGTATGGTAAACCAGTGGGTAGGTCGATTGGGAAGCGTGGCAAGGATGAGAGCAAGTAAGTATGATGTGTTGAGAGAAGTGTGGAAGAGTGTGGCTGTGCCAAGTATAATTTATGGTATGGATGTGATTGCATGGAATGAAAGTGAAATTGATAAGTTAGAAGTGGGCCAGAATAGAGTAGCAAGGATGGCACTGAGTGCACCGAGGTGCACAGCAGTTGAAGCCTTGAGAGGTGATATGGGATGCAGCACGTTTAGGGAAAGACTCACAAAAGCCACACTTAGGTACAAGATTAGGCTTGAAAGAATGGATGATGCAAGAATAGCAAGGAAGGTGTACCTGTGGAATGAAAGTGGAAGCAAATGGAGGAAGAGATGCATGAGAATGACAGACAGGAATGGATTGCAAGTTGTGTGGGCGATAAGAATGGCAGGGAGGAATCAAAATGAGCGTGAATGGGTGGTAACAAGAGGAGGCAGAGTGGGATGTGAGAAAATGTAAGAATGAGATAGACAAAGAAGTGAAATCTGTGAGACTGAATGAATGGAAGAATGAGGTGGAAAGAAAGAAGACCCTGGAATGGTACAAGGAGAAAGGGGTCCCGTGGTATGAAAGGTGGTATGATGGAAGCCTGGGCGATGATCTCTTCCGAGCGAGGGCACAGTGTATGGATGTGAATGCAAGGAGTTACAGGTGGTCTGAGTCCCGCAGCAAAGTGTTCCAGATGTGTGATTTGGGAGAGGATGAGACGGTGGAACATGTGGTGCTGGAGTGTGTAAAGTATGCCAGAGACAGGAATAAGATGATGCAAGTGATACTGACTGAGTTAGGGCATGATAGGAATGAAAGAGTGGAGAAGACAGGAAAGGAGTGGATGGTGGTGTTGCTGGGACTGTGTAGAGAGGCGAATGAAAGGATGATTGAGGCGGTGAGAGTTTCTGGAGAGAATGTGGCATGCCAGATGTAGGAACAATTAGTGCAGAGGATGCTGTTCGTTTCTCTTTTTTTTTTTTCCCCTTCTACAGGAGTTGCCGATCCAAAGGCCTGGCTTAGGAGTGATCCCGGTGTGTACAAGTGGCTTTGTACTTGCTCTCTGAGTTTTCTCTGAGTTTTGTGGTTTATTTTCTCTTGCCTGTGTGCTGAAATACCCTGAAAATGGTGATGAGCGCATGTGGTTCATGCGAGGAGAGTGTGGCGAACAGGCAAAGGGCTGTGGCATGCGAGAGATGCATGGCCTGGTTCCATGTAGCCTGTGTGGGCATGAGGGAGGCCAACATGAAGGCGCTGGGGTTCGAGCTTCTGGTGTTCCTCTGCAGGGAATGCCTGAGCAAGAGCCTCAATGAGTGGAGGAACCAGGATGAAGAAAAAGAGAGAGTGGAGCAGAGCACCCAGACAGAAAACCTGATGAAAGGCAGAAGCACAGACGACGAAGACTGAAGAGAGAAAAGACCAGCAAGAAGTGGTGGAAGTGGCTAGAACTGACAGACACCCAAGGAAGAAGAGAATGGTAATCAAGAAGGCCCCAGTATGTGTCATTGGAGACAGCATGGTAAGGAAGACTCCCGACTTTGTGAGAAGGGAAATTGAGTGCACCAGCATGGGAGGTGCTAAGATCCAAGACGTCAAGAGGAAAGTCAAGGAAAAAGTGCAAGAAATGGAAGAGAGAAGCCTGCTAGTGATTCAAGGAGGAGGCAACAACTTAGTAGAGGCAGGTGCTGAAGAAACAGTAAAGGAAGTGATAGAAGCAGTGAGGGCAGCAAAAGAAAAGATGTGTGTGGCCATGGTGGGGGTCCTGCGGCACCCACGGGAAGGAGTGCAGTACGAGAAGGTCAAAAGAGAAACGAACCGCAAGATATGCATGGAACTCATGAAGGTCAAGATGGAATGGATGGCAGAGAAGAAGGGCAATGTGAGCTTGCTAGACATGGATTGGATCTTTGATCCGCGGTCCACCTCAACCACAACGGGAATGAGAGGCTAGGATGTCGACTGGCTGGGTGGATGAGGGCGAGGCAGGTGTGTTGTGTGGACGAGGCATGACGAGGACCCACTGATGTCAGCGAACATGGAAGAGAAGAGACTACCCAGGCAAGTAAATGTGTGAAGATTGGTTGTATGAATATGAGAGGATGGGGTGTGGGCAAGTTTGAGGATGTATGCAAGGAGCTCAGGGAGTGGAGGTTCGACTTAGTCGGGCTCACTGAGACTTACCTGAGAGATGATGTACAAATGGAGGGATGTGAGTATGTTATGATTGGAAAGGGGCGTAAGACACAGGAAACACTGGGAGGAGGCGTAGCCCTACTCTACAAGAAAGAAAGAGGACTGAAAGTAGAGGAGATTGGTGTGGGGGAGTGTACAAGTAGTGTGGATTCGCTTGCAGTCAGAGTGGAATGCATGGATGGTCGTGGCAGACCAGAGAAGGTGGTACTGGTGGTAGCATACATGACTGTCATGGGTGAAAGAGCAGAGAGGGAAAATAGGAAGAAGTATGACATACTTAAGAAAGTTGTGAGAGAGCATGGAGAGGAGAGAGTGCTAGTTATGGGTGACATGAATGCACATGTGGGAATACTGGGGGAACAGGTGAACAGGAATGGAGAAATGCTTGGAGAGTTTGTTGATGAACTGGAGCCGGAAAATCTGAATGTTACTTTGGCTGAGGGGCGTGTGACTTGGAGTGCAAGAGAGCAGGAATCGTCAATTGACTACGTGTTGGTGAATGGAAGAATGCATGAAATTGTGTCGCATATGTGGATAGATGAGGATGGTTGGGTTGATATTGTGTCTGATCACAACATGCTGGTTGTGGAGTGCTTGATGCAAGGTGGGAATGAAGTGAAAGTGGCAAGTAAGAAAAAGAAGTGGAGACTGAGAGATGTAGGGTGGGAGAACTTTCTGGTTGATATGAGTGAGAGAAGCTGGGATGATGTAAGTGTGCATAATGTGGAGCATCTGAATGAGGAACTGGTTGAAGACATGAGGGGTGCTGCTGAGAACCAGATAGGGTTTGTGAAAGTAGGTAGAAGAAAGAATGTATGTAAACCATGGTGGAATGATGAAATCAGAGCGTCTAGGAAGGAGCGAAAGAGAATGAGTAGACAGTGTAGACAGCTGAGGAAAAAGAGGCATGAAAGCAATGAGGCAGAGAATGAGTATCAGAATGCATGTGCAGTGTATGTGAAGCAGCAGCGGTTGACAAGACAAATGATAATGAATGCTAAAGTGAAGAGTGAAAGGAGTGTGATTCAATCTTTAAGGGAGAGAGGTATGGAAGGTGGCCGTGAATGGTACAAGTTCATGAGAGGTGAGAATATGTCAAACAGTGTTGGTGTGGAGAGTCTAAAAGTGGATGGTGTAGTTATAACAGAGAAGGAGGGAATCAGGGAGGCAATCAAAGGGTTCTGGGAAGAAGTAGGTTGGGTAGGTGAGATGTTTAGTGTAAGAGAAGGATGTGTGACACTGGAAAGGAAGAATGCAGATGAACTGGATGAAAGAATTGGTAGGGAGGAAGTGGAGAGGTGTGTGAGAAGGCAGAAGAATGGCAAGGCAGCAGGTCCAGATGATATACTGTATGAGTTCTACAAGAATGGTGGGGAGGTAGTTATAGATAGAATGACTGAATTATTCAACCGAGTGTGGGATGAAGAGAGAGTGCCAAGAAAGAGGAATGAGAACCAAGTGTATCTGTTGCATAAGGGAGGATTTAAGAGTAAGAATGACATGAAGAACTACAGGCCAATTGCATACAATACAATAGGTATTGTATACCTATTGTATTGAATACAATAGGTAAAGTTTTCAGTGCAGTGTTGAATGAGAGACTGTGTAAATGGATTGAGAGACCTGGAGTGCTGGGTGAAGAACATGTATGGAGTATACTTCATGTGTCTGGGGGGGGTTCCACTCATACTGCTCTTCTAGATAGGGTGGAATCAAAAGCTTTTCGTCTCATCAACTCCTCTCCTCTAACTGACTGTCTTCAACCTCTCTCTCACTGCCGCCGTGTTGCATCTCTAGCCGTCTTCTACCGCTAATTGCTCTTCTGATCTTGCTAACTGCATGCCTCCCCTCCTGCGGCCTCACTGCACAAGACTTTCTTCTTTCTCTCACCCCTATTCTGTCCACCTTTCAAATGCAAGAGTTAACCAGTATTCTCAATCATTCATCCCTTTCTCTGGTAAACTCTGGAACTCCCTGCCTGCTTCTGTATTTCCACCTTCCTATGACTTGAATTCCTTCAAGAGGGAAGTTTCAAGACACTTATTCATCAATTTTTGACTACTGCTTTGACCCTTTTATGGGACTGGCATTTTGGTGGGCATTTTTTTTTTATTGGATTTTTGTTGCCCCTGGCCAGTGTCCTTCCTACATAAAAGAAAAAAAAAAAATTACCCTTATTTTAGGACACTGGACGGTGAGGAAAGGACCCATAATTAACTTAAGTATCATTGTATAACCTTAAATGTAAGGAAAAGTTGGAAATAATGGTAAAAATAGGTTTCAATGTCCGACTCTCCTCACAGCATATAACGATACCCACCAAACAACACCCTGGATCTCTTCTCCAATAACCAGGAATCCGTAAATAAATACAGACTCAACAGGACAATTTTCTCCGACCACAACCTCATCACCATTAATACAACATACACAGGAGGTCATATGAGGAGATCAGACAGCAGCATGTTAGAGGCTTCACCCTTCACACTGCATTTTTTTTCAGTGAAAATATTATGTGGGGAGAAGTGCTGTATGCTACCAGTGAAGTGGACTGGGAACAAGCCTTAGAGGGAGACGACTGCAATGCCATGCTAGAAGCTATGACCACCAAGTTGCTGGAGATACGTTACACCCAAATTCCAATGTTGGAGATAAACAGGAAGACACTCACATACCCAGAGACAAAAATTCTCAAAAGGAAGAGAACCTCCATCAACAAAAGCTCACAAATATCCATGATGAGGGAAGGAAAAGAGGTTTAATCAAGATATTGTGTCCATGTTACCTACAAACACGAAACTCGCATGTTATGATGGAGAAGGGTTTGGTGACCTTGTCGTAAATGTAAAAATATTGGAGGGCACGTGTCTAGTATGGCTGTAATAGCACTTGCGAGTATGGAGAAATTTGACATTTTCTAAGTCCAGTGTAGGAAGGACACCAGTCAAGAGTAAACATTGAAATTATTTTTTATTTTTTATTTTTTTTATGTTCATAACTGGGAATTGTGGGTAGTGGCATATTAGGATTTCATGGTGTCTGTACAGCTGATCCCCCAATCACAAGCTGCCACTGATGAAGCCACTCCTGAATCCACCAATTATGACTTTCCATGGTAGGTTCAGTTGCACCTTTCATTTGTTTTAGAGACGTGTCAGGCGTTCTGATAGAGGCTTACTGTCATTTGTTAAAATGGCTACCCAGTGGAGGGAGGTAAAGCGAACAGTGCCACTGTTCAATAGGAAAAGAAGTCACTGTGTGATATATTTAGCAACAACAATGGTTAAGATGCGATATACAGACATAAGGAAGAGGTTCTGTGTGTTTATTAAGGAAGCTGCAAACTGTACCCATCTCCATTGCCTTGAGAATCTCCACACCACACCAGTAAGGCATAACAGTATAATTTTTGAGGTCCCTCATTAGGTTAGGTCATGTTAGGTTAGGTTATGCTAGGTCAGGTTAATGTCCTAGTTGGGGAGGGGGTCCAGGGGAGGCGCAGCCCTATCAGCTAGGTTAGATTAGGTTAGATTATTAGGTAAGGTTATGCTAGGTTATATTAACATCCAAGCAGGAGGGGTCTAGGGGCTAGGATAGGTTAGGGAAATTCAAAATTTTCAGGTAAATTTCCTTAGATTTTTGAACGCCTTTATTTCACTTATTTTTCATCCCCACCCAAACCCCCAATTCCCCACAGGCCCCCAAGCTTGTTTGAGGGGTTTGGGGCTTGGGGTGGAATGGGGGGGACGGACTTCTTATCAAGAAATACTGAAAAGAGCTCTCACCAACTAAGTGTTAGAGATTGAACAGAAACTAAAGCTATCTTACACAAAGTAAAGAAATAAAAAAAATAAATAAATAAATAAAAAAGTAGAGCAGTTAGTAACATCAAACATAATCCCAAATATTTCTTCAGTTACTGCAAAAATTTTTCAAAAGTAAAAAGACAGTTTCAATGGAAAACTGAGGGGATAATATCAGATGAACCAAAAGAAACCAACCAACTGTTACTTAAGCAATATAACAGTGTATTCAGCTCCCTTCAGCCACACCAAATTGTCCACAACCCACAAGAATTTTTTTGCAGACAACACACTCCATCCAAAAATAACAGACATCACCATCACAGTGGAAAATATAGAAAAGACCATCAAAGAGCTGAAACCAAACTCAGCAGCTGGTCCTGATGGAGTGTCAGCCATCCTGCTCCTGAAGTACAGCAAGGCCTTGGGTCAGCCACTGTGTAAGCTGTGGCAGTGCTCCCTCAACAGTGGAATAATAACGCAGCAACTCAAATCTGCTATAGTGAGCCCTTATATATAAAGGAGGAGACATGAGCCTGCCAAAAAGTTACAGACCAGTGGCCCTCACACTGCACCTCATTAAGATCTTTGAGAAGTGTATCAGAACCAAATAATTAACTATTTAGAATAACCAACATGGTTTCAGGAAGGGAAGATCCTGCCTGTCCAAATTCCTGGCACACCATGACTGGGTCCTGCACAACCTTGCTGAAGGAATAAATGTGGATGTTGTGTTCCTTGACTTTGCCAAAACTTTTGATAAGGTGTACCACGGCATCCTACTCCACAAGATGAGTTGTTTAGGCATAGGCGGGAAGCTCGGTGTGTGGACCCACGCCTTTCTCACTGTCAATGGTCACAAATCAGAAGAGGCACTGGTATCAAGTGGAGTGCCACAAGGGTTCGTCCTGGGTACCCTCCTCTTCCTCATCCATCTGGGTGACCAGCGAAGGAGTGACAAACACATTCCTCTCCTTTTTCGTTGATGACACTAACATAAGTTATCCCATCACAAACTCAGAAGTTCAGTGCCTTCAAGAAGACCTCATCACTATGTATTCCTGGACAGCCTCAAACAACATGGCATTTAATGATGATAAGTTCCAGATGTTAAGGCATGGAGAAAATCAAGTGATGAAAGAAGCAACAAAAGTCTACACAGGAAGACGACAGGAAATAAACCCAAACACACATGTAAAATGCCTCGGTGTGTATTTCAGTGAGGACTGTTCCTTCCACCAGCATATCATGAAGGCAGTCAATAAAGCCAAGAGCATGGCATGGGTGCTGTGAACTTTTACCACCAGGGAGCCACAACCAATGCTCACCCCCTGAAAGACCCTGGTGCCGCCTCTGCTGGACTACTGGTTGCCTGGTTGCCTAACAATATAGACAACATACAACAGCTGGAGGCAGTGCAGAGGTCATTCACCAGGCAGATCCAAGGAATAGGAGACTTCAACTAATGGGACAGACTCAAGGAGCTGAAGCTTTATTCCCAGCAGTGAAGAGGAGATAGGTACCAGGCCATCTACATATGGAAGATCCTGGAGGGCCAAGTACCTACCCCCCCACAACTTTTACACTGCAGCTGTACACCACAGAGAGGATGAGACACAAGTGCAGGAGGAAGAATCTGCCCACCAGAGCCCCTGAGAGGACCAAGACTACTGATATCCAGCTTAATGTACGAGGGTCCAAGGATTTCCAACACACTGCCAAAAGAGGTGTGAGCAATTACTGGTGGGTGCTCAGTGGAGAAGTTTAAGTCTGGCCTAGACAAGTTCCTATGGACCAGTCTCCAGTGCCAGGCTATATGGCCAGATGTTGCACCTCTAATGCACTGCTGGATCAGGTGGTCCTCAAGACCAAGGACAATTGGACTGGCAGCAGTGGTGTACCACCATGGCTGTGAGGCACGCCCCTCTAGTCTTCACGAGTAACGAATGATGGAAATTGTTTGTTTATTTTTCATTTTTTATATATTTTTCTTATTTAAATGTCCTGCAGTGTCCAGCCTTGCATGTCCTTTAACCAGTGTGTGGTGTCCTGTGGCTTCCTGAGTAATGGTGACCTTATGTACTGGTCATACAACTGATGTGCTTTGTGTCATTCTGTCTGTATGAATATATCCTAAACACACCCAAACTCCCCCAAACATCCTCAGACACACCAAATATCTCCTAACATCTCCAAACACACCCAAACACATCCAAACATACCCAAACACATCCAAACAGTCTAATGGCAGATGTTTAGCTGGTTATAGGAAAAAATGATTGCTAGACTTATTGTTTGTGAATGATTTCTTGGTATATATATTTTTCTATTGTTTAGTGATGTTTAATGATCACATTTTTCAGGGTTGTCACTGAGCAGAGCAACTATGGAGAGGAGCATCATTGAGTGTGGCAGAAGGATATAAGATGAAGTTTGTGAGACTGACTGCTGGAGAGCAGAAAGGAGAGCATGAGGTACACCAGGAATGAAGTTTATGGACAGCCTCCTGGACAGTAGTAGGGGACAATGGAGAGGGATGGTCCTCATGAGGATGACAGCTGAAGGAAGTGAATGGGCCTCCATGGTTTTTTTTCCTTTTTTTTTTTTATGTAGGAAGGATACTGGCCAAGGGCAACAAAAATCTAATAAAAAAAATGCCCACTGAAATGCCAGTCCCATAAAAGGGTCAAAGCAGTGGTAAAAAATTGGTGGATAAGTGTCTTGAAACCTCCCTCTTGAAGGAATTCAAGTTGTAGGAAGGTGGAAATACAGAAGCAGGCAGGGAGTTCCAGAGTTTACCAGAGAAAGGGATGAATGACTGAGAATACTGGTTAACTCTTGCATTAGAGAGGTGGACAGAATAGGGGTGAGAGAAAGAAGAAAGTCTTGTGCAGCGAGGCCGTGGAAGGAGGGGAGGCATGCAGTTAGCAAGATCAGAAGAGCAAAGCATGAAAATAGTGGTAGAAGACAGCTAGATATGCAACATTGCGGCGGTGAGAGAGAGGCTGAAGACAGTCAGAGGAGAGGAGTTGATGAGACGAAAAGCTTTTGATTCCACCCTGTCTAGAAGAGCAGTATGAGTGGAACCCCCCCAGACATGTGAAGCATACTCCATACATGGACGGATAAGGCCCTTGTACAGAGTTAGCAGCTGGGGGGGTGAGAAAAACTGGTGGAGACGTCTCAGAACACCTAACTTCATAGAAGCTGTTTTAGCTAGAGATGAGATGTGAAGTTTCCAGTTCAGATTATAAGTAAAGGACAGACTGAGGATGTTCAGTGTAGAAGAGGGGGACAGTTGAGTGTCATTGAAGAAGAGGGGATAATTGTCTGGAAGGTTGTGTCGAGTTGATAGATGGAGGAATTGAGTTTTTGAGGCATTAAACAATACCAAGTTTGCTCTGCCCCAATCAGAAATTTTAGAAAGATCAGAAGTCAGGCATTCTGTGGCTTCCCTGCGTGATATGTTTACCTCCTGAAGGGTTGGACGTCTATGAAAAGACGTGGAAAAGTGCAGGGTGGTATCATCAGCGTAGGAGTGGATAGGACAAGAAGTTTGGTTTAGAAGATCATTAATGAATAATAAGAAGAGAGTGGGTGATAGGACAGAACCCTGAGGAACACCACTGTTAATAGATTTAGGAGAAGAACAGTGACCGTCTACCACAGCAGCAATAGAACGGTCAGAAAGGAAACTTGAGATGAAGTTACAGAGAGAAGGATAGAAACCGTAGGAGGGTAGTTTGGAAATCAAAGCTTTGTGCCAGACTCTATCAAAGGCTTTTGATATGTCCAAGGCAACAGCAAAAGTTTCACCCAAATCTCTAAAAGAGGATGACCAAGACAGTAAGGAAAGCCAGAAGATCACCAGTAGAGCGGCCTTGACGGAACCCATACTGGCGATCAGATAGAAGGTTGTGAAGTGATAGATGTTTAAGAATCTTCCTGTTGAGGATAGATTCAAAAACTTTAGATAAGCAGGAAATTAAAGCAATAGGACGGTAGTTTGAGGGATTAGAGCGGTCACCCTTTTTAGGAACAGGTTGAATGTAGGCAAACTTCGAGCAAGAAGGAAAGGTAGATGTTGACAGACAGAGCTGAAAGAGTTTGACTAGGCAAGGTGCAAGCACGGAGGCACAGTTTCGGAGAACAATAGGAGGGACCCCATCAGGTCCATAAGCCTTCCGAGGGTTTAGGCCAGCGAGGGCATGGAAAACATCATTGCGAAGAATTTTAATACGTGGCATGAAGTAGTCAGAGGGTGGAGGAGAGGGAGGAACAAGCCCAGAATCGTCCAAGGTAGAGTTTTTAGCAAAGGTTTGAGCAAAGAGTTCAGCTTTAGAAATAGATGTGATAGCAGTGGTGCCATCTGGTTGAAGTAGAGGAGGGAAAGAAGAAGAAGCAAAGTTATTGGAGATATTTTTGGCTAGATGCCAGAAATCACGAGGGGAGTTAGATCTTGAAAGGTTTTGACATTTTCTGTTAATGAAGGAGTTTTTGGCTAGTTGGAGAACAGACTTGGCATGGTTCCGGGCAGAAATATAAAGTGCATGAGATTCTGGTGATGGAAGGCTTAAGTACCTTTTGTGGGCCACCTCTCTATCATGTATAGCACGAGAACAAGCTGTGTTAAACCAAGGTTTAGAAGGTTTAGGACGAGAAAAAGAGTGAGGAATGTACGCCTCCATGCCAGACACTATCACCTCTGCTATGCGCTCAGCACACAAAGACGGGTCTCTGACACGAAAGCAGTAGTCATTCCAAGGGAAATCAGCAAAATACCTCCTCAGGTCCCCCCAACTAGCAGAGGCAAAACGCCAGAGGCACCTTCGCTTAGGGGGATCCTGAGGAGGGATTGGAGTGATAGGACAAGATAAAGATATGAGATTGTGATCGGAGGAGCCCAACGGAGAAGAAAGGGTGACAGCATAAGCAGAAGGATTAGAGGTCAGGAAAAGGTCAAGAATGTTGGGGGTATCTCCAAGACGGTCAGGAATACGAGTAGGGTGTTGCACCAATTGCTCTAGGTCATGGAGGATAGCAAAGTTGTAGGCTAGTTCACCAGGATGGTCAGTGAAGGGAGAGGAAAGCCAAAGCTGGTGGTGAACATTGAAGTCTCCAAGAATGGAGATCTCTGCAAAAGGGAAGAGGGTCAGAATGTGCTCCACTTTGGAAGTTAAGAAGTCAAAGAATTTCTTACAGTCAGAGGAGTTAGGAGAGAGGTATACAGCACAGATAAATTTAGTATGAGAGTGACTCTGTAGTCGTAGCCAGATGGTGGAAAACTCGGAAGATTCAAGAGCGTGGGCACGAGAGCAGGTTAAGTCATTGCGCACATAAGCACAGCATCCAGCTTTGGATCGAAAATGAGGATAGAGAAAGTAGGAGGGAACAGAAAAGGGGCTACTGTCAGTTGCCTCAGACGCCTGAGTTTCAGTGAGGAAAAGAAGATGAGGTTTAGAAGAGGAGAGGTGGTGTTCTACAGATTGAAAATTAGATCTTAGACTGCGAATGTTGCAGAAGTTAATGAAGAAAAAGTTGAGGGGGGTGTCAAGACACTTAGGGTCGTCGACAGAAAGGCAGTCCGACCTGGGGACATTTATGGTCCCCTCCCCAGATGGGGACTCCAAGGCTGGTGTAGGAGTTGCCATGATTTTAAAATTTTTGGGTGAAGGGTGTGTGTGTTATTAGGTGCTTGTAGTTTTGTGAGGAGGAAGAGAGTTGTCTTTAGAGGGCAGGCTGTGACTGCCCCCTTGTGTTGTGAGACACAAAGGGAAACGTTCAGTGAGGTCACAGCTGGGTTTAATGATAAGTTCACAGCACCCCCTGAACAGTGCTTTAGACCTCACTGGGAGTAATTATCATTTCAGCAGGTGTCTACTGCCTCCTCCTCCTAATGTTGCTGGTGTCACATGGCAGGGACTCCAGTAATGTGAGGTGAACCTCAACAGTTTGTTGGTATTTTCTGTTAGGGACAGGTTGGCGATGTTTGAGTGTCTGTCACAACATGTCGCACCAGGATGACACCAAGTGTCACATCCTGTCATCTCCTGGTTATGGTGAGGCTGACATCCAGTTTTCTTGTCACACTCCCAATTTCCTCCCTTACCATCTCCATCACACAGCATCCACCTGTATTCAGTAATCCAGTCTTCAGAGTTCTGGGAGAAGTGAATGTCCCCTTCTCTTAATGGCTGTCTTATTGTAGGAAAAAACATACAGAAGAAAGGTATATAATGAAACCCTTAAATTTGTAACTAAACAATCATTTATTTTACACAATACATGACTATGCTGGCAAAAGACCACTTTTATAAATATAGAAAAGAGATAGAGCTCATCTGTACCTTTGATGGCTTCTGCACATGGACAAACCTCTGTAAATTGCTATCTACTAATGTACTGTACATTCATTATATATTAGAGTGTATTCTGTGAACTTATGTAAATCACACCATTATGCAACTGAGATAATCCGGCATCACTTCAGGTATACAAGAACCATTTGCTCACAAATATACAGATAAGAATCACATTCACCAAAAAGAAAAAAAAAAAAAAAATCCTACTCTATTGACTTAGACTAAACAAAAGAAAAATAAATAAATTACACATCTAAGTGTATAACAACTCTTGCATAAACATCTTTCTAGTATATGGACCAAAGAGTGTCTACATGGTTTGTTTAACTGGTAACAAAAGTACATCTGTTGCTGTCCAGTAACACAGCCAGTAGTGGTCAGACTGTGTAGCCAATCCCGTCACTGCTGTTCTTGCTGCCAGAATGCTGTGTGCGAGAGGTGACAAGGGGCTATCACATGAATGGCATTCTCTCTCTCTCTCTCTCTCTCTCTCTCTCTCTCTCTCTCTCTCTCTCTCTCTCTCTCTTTTTCTCCACACACACACATGGTGGGATTAGCCAGTAAATGGGGATGTAGTAAAGGCTTATTGAAAATAACAGTTTATTTTACTGTAGTGATAATGATGATAGATTATCTGACAACAATGGCAGTATGTTACGAGTTTGGTTATTTACTACCACAATCCAGGAATGGCGCCCATTGCCTGCCTTGACTTTCTCTATGGCTATCTAATGGAAAGGTTCTAGTACAATATAGGTGCCAAGCATCTGAAGACCAAAATGCCAGCTTGGGTCGAACCCAGAAGTTAGTAGATGTCTTTGTAGCAATAAATTGCCCATCACATTGTAAGGAGAGAATGGTAGAAATGAGATTAGTCAAAAGGATATCTAGCTCTGATATGAAAGATCATTTTATGTGATTGTGACAGGTGAGTCATGTGTCACCAACTTGCATGCCTGTAATTTTGCCATGGGTTTTCCATGGCAGATATACTCGTACATTGTCAAACAGGCGTGCAGGTTGATGACAGGGAACTCACCACAAACACAGTTATGGTGATATTATCAAGCAAAGTGAAAACTTGTAAAAGTGAAACAATTTTACATTTATGTACTTTTATCTTAGCTCTGCCATTGGATCCTGATGTGAAAAAGATCATGAATGCTGCGTAACTGACTGACCCTTGTGCAGTGTGGATTGGTGAAGAGTAGAGAGAAGACCAAAGATGTAAAGGTATGCTTATGAATGTTTGAATGTGTATGCATTGGAGGCCGTGGTGAGAAGAGGGCAAGGGAGGGATGGGAGTGTTTTTCTATTAGGTGAATGACTGAGTTTATAAACATGCTGTGGGTGACATACTGTGGGGCCTGTGGGCTGTGGTGGGTGGGTGGGTGGGTGACTTTTTCTATTAGGTGAGGGGCTGTGGTGAGTGACTGTGGGTTTATAAACATACTGTGGGGCCTGTGGGCTGTGAGAGAGAGAGAGAGAGAGAGAGAGAGAGAGAGAGAGAGAGAGAGAGAGAGAGAGAGAGAGAGAGAGAGAGAGAGAGAGCACACTACCTGTAAAGGCATGAATGTAATTGTAATTTTCTGTAATAAAGCAGTATTTTTGCACTTCCTTTATTGTGGCACTTTGGTCCCTAGATGCTGGTCATCTCAGATAAAAAAAATTAACAATTTAATATACAAGTATGTATACCAAAAGTCTCATCAGACTCAGGCAGTAATCTTGCCAGAGGACATGTGCACAAGATGACACTTACTGGATGATGCTCCTGTGCACTGACTGGCTTACTTATTCCACTTATTGCACTTTAAAAAGTGCAGCATTAAGAATCAAAAGTATGGGGATAGAAATAATCTTGTATCTTGAAATTGAGTGCAATATGTAGGCCAATCAGCAGACAAGGGCACACTGTATGCAACTGTTACATGGTCACTCATCCACAGGTGACAGAATTATTGCAATGGAGTCTGTGATGCTGAGCACAGTACAGCAAATCACCAACCAATGACTAAATATAAATAAATTACATGAATTAATGAAGTGGACTCTAAAATGTATTGCAAATATTTTCAAACAGTATGGCCAAAAAGAGGAACACAAAGAGTGAGAGTAAGAAATCCTGGGATCTCAGAGCAGCCGTGGCTGTCAGTTTATCAGGGTCTCCCGTCGTCGCTGGCAGGGCAGGAATGATGTGGCCAAAAGGATGCGGCTCTGGGCAGCTGCCACACGTTTGCGTAAAATGATCGTCTCCCTCGCGAGTGCTTCCACATAAGTGCGTCTGTCTAGCGGTGAATCCTCCTTTACATGTACTGCAAAGATGAAATAAAGTGTGAGTGTGGATTGCGATTCATAAAAGTTCACCATGGCAAAGGTGGAAATAAGCTTGGTGTAATATATACATTTTTCTCTCACAAGCAATGAGCACTGAAGATTTCTCTAATAACATTTAGTATGCTGAATACTTTCTAGAGTCTTCCTTTGATATTACAAGTTACAGTCTACTGTATGTGCAATGCTCTACAGAGATCAGGGATTGAATGCACAAGTTCAAATGTGTTAGGTAGCACTACTGGCCAAAATCTCAGTTATGGGAGGGGGAAAACACTACAGATCAAAGGTAAAAAGAGGGTGTGAATGACAAATAAAAATTATGCATATTTAAACAAGGAATCACATTCCTGCTACTGAAGTAGTGGAAGTACAGGATGTCTACGTATTCGTTAAGCAGGGCAATTGCAGAGGGAGCTTGCAGTAGGTTACTAATTTTTCTAACAAAAAATTATCTGCAAATTTTCAATCTTACAAAACTTTAAAATCAAAATGATTGATATCTTCAAAAAACAAAACAAAATGGTGCAGTTGCATACGTACATTTGACTTACGTTCGTAGCTCCAGGAGCCAGAGGGCACATTAAGACTTCCCTTGGCCTGGGCAAGGTCAGCCTTGAGTGCCTGCTGCTCTGATTTCAAAGACAACACTTGCTGTCGGTATGCCCTGAGCTGTGGCACCTCGGCAGCGCTCGGCCGGCCCTCGTATCTCTTTACGTCTTCCTCAGACCAGTCCTCGACTTGCACCTTGGTTGGACCACCAGGATGCTGAGTTTTGGGCTGAGTGCGAGGTGGCAGAAGACCTGAAGAGTGGGCCTGGGCCTCCCTGCGGTGTTCTTCGTCCATCTCGGAGTCCTGGGAGGAGCTGAAGGAGGAACACTCTGAGTCCCGTGGAATGCTCTCATAGCCAGAGGACTCACCCAGTGATGGGTTGGTGCCTAGTGAGCCGTTGTTGGTAGCTGGGTGGTGGTGGTGCTCATGGTGCTGGTGGGGAGGCAGACTCTGGCCAGTTCTCCAAGACTCAGCACATTCCAAAGGAGTTGCACTGCCTTGGGTTGCTGCTCCAGAGTCATGGCCTGAGTCGTAGCCTTCAGTGGGCGTGGCAGCATCAGGGGGGTACATGAGGGTGCATGTGTATCTGTAGTTACCCCTTGAGCCCACAGGAGGGGGCTTGCTTGCCCCCACACGAGCTGACTTTCCCCAACGGGTGCGGACTGAGAGGGAGGTATCGCTTCGTCTGCTAACACTTTGTTTCGCTGCACTTTGTGAGACCACTCGGGAGGGAGACTTTATCAAGTTTTTTGAATTACGATCTGGAGATTTTGAATTTTCTCTACTTTTGGCTGGAACTTTAACTTTACAATCTTTAAGTTTTGCTGTATTTTTCTTATTTTCTATAATTTTATTATTATTCTGCTTTGCTACTTTATAAGGGGTTTTTGATTTACTTTTACCAACACCTACACATAGGAATTTAGAAAGTTTAGAAGTTTGCATCATATACTCTGAATCTTCACTTATATTACTAACACAGTCACTCTCATTATCACTCTTCCCAGTCACTGTCCGATCATCATTTCCATCAAACAAGTCATCATCTTTAGTGTAATCATATTGCACTGGGTTGCAGAGGACAACATTAGCTTCAACATCTTCTATAAACTCTGGGAGTGGCACTCCATTGACAGGCACTCGATCTACTAACTTCTCAGTGGAGTCTGCCAGTGGGGCATCCATTAAACGTAGACTAGCTTCTGAGGCTTGGCGTGTCAGATTTGCATGTGACAGGCTATCAGGATTGTGAATGGGAGAGAAATTGAAAAACGTTGAAGGAATATACGGCACGAGATCACTTTGGACATCACATGTGCAATGATCCTCCGGGAAATCTAAGTCCTCTGTTCCAATGCACTTGTCACTTGCAGAATCCTCCATGGTGTCCAGCGGTCGACTGAGCCACTGTGACTTGCTCCTCAGGGCTGATTCCAGCCTCAGAATACTGTCCCCGTGATGCAGTTGTCGCTTGTTACACTGACGGCACAGCTTTCCATCTGCCTGGGCTGGTTCACTACAAATGCTGTCATCTTCAAGAGGTTTCTTTTCCTCTAGCAGAGGGTCATGGCTATTGGTTAAAATTTCTGCTAGTGTGGCTGCCTGTAGCCTTGGGCCTCCTGCATGAACCCTTGGACTCTGTCTGGCAAGAGTGCGATACAAATCATGAATTTTTGCTAACTCATGAAGGTTGCGATTGGCTACATTGGACTGAAGAGCCAGACTCAGGTCTTGGCAGACTCTGCCATAGTCCGTCACCTCAAAAAGACTGAAGGGTCGAGAGTCGTCATCATCTGAATCATCTTCATCACCCGTCTCTCCAATCTGAGAGTATGAATCTGAAAAAAAAAAAAACAAATGAATACTCAGATGAACTATTTTTATTATTCTAGCATAGTCTAAAATAACCCAGGAAAAGGTGTTCTTACACAGAGTCTGTTGCTTAATGTAAATCAGCTTCCTTTAGGGGGAAGTACATATTAAATGTTTTGAAGTGCACAGTGATCCAAGCCCTATTTTAACAACTTTCCTTCATATAATGACATTTATATTCAAAATCATAAATGAAAATAAAATCCTGAAGTTAATTTTGGATCAAAATAAAATCCTGTAGTTAATTTTGAGCCATGCTGGTTATGTTGCGCATGACAGCTAGCTTCTGCGTAACTTTTTAATCACTGAATGAAGAGGCAATTGCTGGGAAGGTACAAACCACATCAAATTAGGTGTAGCTTGCCAGTAAGTGAATAACAGGTAACATTATTTATTCCATACCATTCAAGTGTCAATAAATACTTAGAACTTTTCTCTTACCTTTCACCATAACTGACTTTAGGAAAATTAATTCCAACTTACCAGTGAATGTGGAAGCACAAGTGAGATTTTCTTCAGAGAGGACCCGGAGAGGGTGATCATCACTGGTCTCAACACTCATTACTTCACTCTGGCAAGGTGTGTCTGCCAAAGCTCGCAGAATGTCTTCTTCACAGACCTTGGGGATCAAAACAAATGTCTGAGCATTTACATGTTTACTTTCCATGCAAAGGTCTCATCAAATCCCATGCATGATTTATATATCTCCTTCAGAATGCCTGGTGTTCTGGTGTGGAAGTATCAATTATAAGTTCTATATGAGTAACTTTAGAGTGTGTTTAATAAAAATTTTATGTGCTGAAAATAAAATTCCACCGAAATTGATATGATTGCAACAAACTGATTGACTGGATTAATAACACAGAGCTGAGAAATTTAGCAATGAAGGACAACACTGAACAGTGATTGATGAAATACATTTGTATGTGTGAAGAGCCTCTCCACCACTCCTAATATTAGTAATGCTTTACCTGCACACAACAGTCCATGGTGATTGCTGGATGATCTGGCACCTGGACCTCAATCAACTCGGTGGAGTGGTGAGTGCCAGATGAAGCTACTGACCGCCTCACCCATCCCCTCTTGACAGGATCATGGGTGGCCTCTGTGCTCTCTTCCACCTCACCCTCTTCCCCATCCAGTGTTTTGCTCTGGTCCTGGTCCTGGTCCTGGTCCTCACCAATCATGTCTGCCTCAAGCTCAGGTTCCTCCAATACCGTGGCTGAGGAAAACAGATGTGATAAAGAGAGGGGACTTAAATGGAGGCACTTTTTACAGGACCACAAATTGAAGAAATAAATTAACTATTTTAACTACTAAATCTGACCATCAGAGGAGGATGAATAGACATATGAGAAGTCCAAGTGTTTCTCATAATAAAGCTTTTTCCATCATTCTCAAATCAAAGGATTCTCTTTTATGAAAGGCACAAGCAAGACAGACAGAAAATATCTTTCAAAATACTGAAAACTGATTTGCCTAATGTCATCTTTCATTATGTCTTTTCCTCATACAGTTTCATTTTTTTAGCAATTAAGTTCAGTAAGAATAAAATCTAGATATCTCTATGACACAATAAAGTAGACTAATACTTTCTTAAACTACACACACACACACACACAGTTAATTAGATGTGGAACTGTGAATTTCACTGAATCAGATGTCTGGTAGTCATAAATGAAAAGCATGGAAGATGGTGTTGAACACACTTCATAGCACTATATATATGCTGGTCAAGTGACACTAGCAATACTCACCTAAGCCTTGGTGTGCTTGACGCTTGCACTCCTCTTCTTCACATGACAGAAGGGAACTCAGCTCCTCACACTCCTCAGCTAAGGCTTCACACTGAGAGCATATGTCATCAATAGATGGCTCATCAGCACCAGAGGCTTCATCTGGTGAGCAGTGTGGCTCTGTGCTCTTCTCATCCAAGATTGGCTCTTTTGGCAGAGGTTCTGGTTCACTATGTGGAGAACTTGGTTTTTCTTCAGTCTCATTTGAGGTCTCAGCAGGAATGAGATTTTTCCGCTCCAGCTCTTCAATAAGGTTTGGTTGTGGTGGCAGGTTGCTGTCTGAACCTGTTGGCCGGCCTGGCCCTGAGGGTGGATCCTCGCTGAGTGTGTCTTGGTCACTGTCCAGTGTGGATTCCTCACATGTGCGGAACTGTGTAAGGTGGGTGAATTCTTGCTGGGTGGTAGGAGCTTGAGCAGGCATTTGGGCAGGCACAGTCTGCTGCTGCTCTAGTTGCTGCACCACCTGTGCTGTTTGTACTGCCACCCACTGCTCTATCATGGTCTTCTTGTGGTCATCCATGAAGCCATAACCTATTGGAGTCATCTGTGGACCATCCACCCAAGTTTCAGCTTTATTTGTTTTAATTTTCTGAGCTGCTGTGACCCTGGACTTGTGCACCCGTGGCCCATCAATCCACTGCTCGTCAGATATCACACCATCAACTGCTCCTTTGGGAAGGTGACGCACTTGCTGCTGCATCTGTGATTGCTGCTGTTGCTGTTGCTGCTGCTGCAGCTGTTGCTGTTGTTGTTGTTGCTGCTGCTGCTGCTGCTGCTGCTGCTGCTGCTGTTGCTGCTGCTGCATATGTTGTTGGTAATGCTGCATTTGAATGAGTTTTTGATTCTGCTGTTGCAGCTGCTGAAACTGTTGATACTGTTGATGTTGTACCAACTGGTGAACATTTTGAGGTTGTTGTTGTAATTGTTGTTGAAACTTAAGTTGTTGTTGCTGCATCTGTTGAACCTTTTGTAACTGTTGATGTTTTTGTGACTTCTGCAGTTGGTGTGCTTGTTGCTGCAACTGCATCTGTTGTTGCTGCTGTTGTGATGGTTGCTGGTGAAACTGTTGTTGCTGTTGCTGCTGTTCTAACTGCCTCTGATTTTGCATTTGGGCAGACATAGGAAGCCTAGTTTGTTGAAACATAGGAACCAAATTATTTGGTTCTTCATAAGCATTATAATTGAAATGTCTCAGATCACCAGGAACTAGAGGTCCAAGAGCAACTTGTGGCTTGAAGGATGAAAGAAGTGGTTGCTGTGCTGCATTATTGTTGTTGTTGTAAGCTATGTGGCTCACGCCTGGTTGGTGTCGTATAAAGCCACCTGCAAGGGCAACTTTCCCAGCAGAGTTGTTGGCAGTGCTGACTGTACGTGGTGGTGGGCGGGGCTTCATTTGAGGGTGAGCATTGGGCACTGAACGCGAAGTTGGTGTGGGACTGGCAGAAGCAGCTCGCCGTGTGTACGCTGGAGTTGGGGAAGCTGAGTGTGGCCTCAAGTGCTCCATGGACCTCAGCCGTGTAATGGGCCACACCTGCTGGTTAGTGTGGTGTGGCATGAATACAGGTGGGTGCTCATTGTCTGTGGTGTCCCCAGGACCACCACCCCCAATATAGATGACAGTGTCACAGGACTGTTCTGATGAGGAGAAGTCCATTGATGAAGACCCAGCAGAAGTTTCTCCAGACGATTTTCCATGCGAACCCTCAGAGCTTCCTCCAGAGCCTGACCCTCCAAGACCCTGAAAAGAACAATTTCTAGGCATTAATTGCTAAGATTAAGTCATTAGGCAAAGTACATGGAAGATAATGGAAAAAGATAGAAACTATAAATTAAATGTGGGATTAGATATTAAAATTGTGTAATCTACTGATTACTTAGCTTTTGGATAATCATCATCATTTTGTCTTGACCTCATGATGGCTCACCTAACAACTTTCCTGTACAGGTCCAGGACTCTGATGTCCTTATGGGCAACTTTATTACCATAATTTCAAGTTTTCTTCCAATCATCAACCACCTGAACCAACTAAATTCAGATAAACTTCTTTCATTTAATCACTTTCCATCATTCTTTTTAAGAATCCAAATGTTTTCAAGCTACCTCTTCTAAACTAATATGCTTAACTTTCTTTCCTCTCTCAGTCTTTGATTTGTGATCACAGATCTGTCGTTCAGTAATGCAGTACACAGTTCACTGAACATTCCCATCTCTGTACACTTCAGCTGCAAACATCTTCCTCCTTCACTCCTCAATATTTATTGACAAAGCATTATACTTCTCTCTTAATCCACAAATCACATATATAAGGAAACTCCTCTATTTACTCAAAGGGCTAACCATTTAGTCCAATCTCTTGTCTATCTCACCCACCTATCCTGCAAGTTGCAAATTACAATACTCCAAAATTCTGCAGCTTAACTCATCCCAAAAGCCACAGGTATTACATAAAGTAGAAAGAAGATCTAAACCCCCATTCTACACCTTCAGGTCAATGTCCACTTTCACCTTCCTATCACATTATCACATGAACTTTTACCATCTTACTTACCTATATCTCTCTCAATATACATACTTCAGTCTAATATGTAAATACCTTAAGTTTTTTGCGTCTCATCCGGTGTACCCTGGAGGCAAGCTGGAGGGTGGCAAGGGTGTGCTGGACGTGGCGTGGTGCTGGAGACACATGAACCACCATAGCAGCATGGCAGGTCACAGAGCCCAGTGCTTCTTTCAGTAGGAGTGTTAATTTACTTTCCCGATTGGGCAGGTACCGCTGGCCGTTGAATATGGCAAGCAGTACTGAGGTGAGGGAGGACAGAGACATGCCACCACCACTCCCAGTCATATCACCCACGTCAATCATGTGAAAGCGACTACGGCCACCGACAACTGGAAAAAGTGTTCACTTACATTATAAGGAACAAACTATATGAATAAACTTAACTACCAGAATAACTTTTTATAAATACTTCAAGGAATAAAATAAGTTATTCAAGGATATATCTGTACCTGTCTGCACTGCATCTCACAGCACATCTACACATCCAAACTGACATTTGTGCTATAATCTACTTCACCCTAGCCATGATACTGAACCTATTTTTTTGAGGTAGCTATTCATTTAAGTAGATCTACATGCTGGGATTGTTGCAATTTCCACTGAATTACATCTAAGGTACAATCAATAGCAAAGGATTTTCTTTGTACCATTTTCCCTGTCATGAGCTTCCATAGCTTAGGTCATGTATCCCATGGTTTATGATTCTACACAAGTTATTATACTCACCACCACCTTTGCCTGACTTGTCTACTGCATACTGGTAGATGTGGAGTGTGTAGAGTAAGGTGGCTGATCCTGAGGTGACCAGAGGCTGCTGTTGGCTGGCTTGCAGGTGTTGTGCAGCAAGAGAAGATCTGGCAGCAATGGCAACATCTAAATAGTGGGCAGCTGCCTCAGGGGATGGTGCCCGCAGCTCTGCCACAGATGAGAGGTAGCCACCTGTGGTGTCCCTCAGCAGGGCTCCTGGTGATGCTTCTCCTTCTGTATGAAAATGCTCAAATTATTTCTTTCACTTTTTACATTTGCAGTTTCTAGAGTATATCAATTTGGGATTGATTTCATATAGAATCTGAAGAGTTTTGGGTTATTATTCTTGATTCTTAACAGTAACTCTCTTGAGAAATAAGAATTGTGCATGTATTAATCTACTACACTCGGACAAAATTACATCATGTCACAGAGCTACATTAGAACTTAATTTTCACCACATCACAATGCACATCATGGTGTGCTGCAGAGACTATAACTGCATGATATGAACTTACATGTAACACTACACTTCTTTTCAGTGTCTTCAGGGGAAATCCTTCCCAGTTTGCAGATTAAAATACTGTATTAGGTAGGATTAGTTTTGAAGTTTCAAAAACTTACTGTATAATGCTTTTAATAATAAAGAAAAAAATAACCAAATTATTGAAATGTTTTACTTAATTCACAAGTAAACACATAAAGTGTTCAGCATCGTAACGCTAAGCGAAGGCCATCTTGCATTGTTGTGGACTCGCGTGAACTAACACGTCTTCCTTGCTTTCATTAATACTTGGGGTGCGTTGCTTTCATGAGAGAAGAACACAAACGTAACCCAAGGTATCAAGATTGACATCACTATTTTCTGCGCAACAAAAAGAAATACGTGCAAGAGCAGTAAGTCAAACGCAACATAGCCAGCCATCGTGAAGGTGGAGTGACGTGGGACAGAACTTTAATTAGGATTTGGGAGGTAATGACTGGTGGTCCTACCTTAAAATATGTTAAAAGTGGGATTAGTTGTACGACGTGGGGCGGGATTTTGTGCAGATACTGCGAAGAAAGAACTGATTCCCTGAACATGTCTGTATTTGTGTGGTGTTTAAGTTCTGACTGCTTACGATTTTCCACAACGAAAATTATATGATAAATCTTACCTACACATCGACAATCCCATAATATCATCACCCTTATCTTCTTTATTGACCGATACTCAACAATTTCTTGTGGTTTTAATGTAAACCACACCTACCTTGGGCATATTCCGCCAGAAGATCAGTCAGCATGGCACCAGCTGAGTCCACTGCTACGGCGGACACTCTCACGCTGAATCTGGCACCACTCTTGGCTTTCTGCTCCACGATGGCCCGGTACAGCCAGGCTACGGCAGAGGGCACTACCCCAAGTTCCCCTGGTCCGGTGTGAGATCCCAGCATTGTGTAGGTCTTGCCTAATCCTGCTCCTCCGAAACACAGCACACACCCATCATTTCCAGCCAGGACAGCATGTAGCACGTCCACCACGGCGCCCGATACCACTTCACTCTGTTGGCGGGGGAAAGAGAACTGTTATGAATGGTGATGCAAAATGCAAGCAACTAATTTTCGGAGCATTAACTATTACTTCCGTCAAAAATTTGTTTATCATCTCTCTCTCTCTCTCTCTCTCTCTCTCTCTCTCTCTCTCTCTCTCTCTCTCTCTCTCTCTCTCTATCTCTCTCTCTCTCTCTCCTGTGCTTGACAGTTTGGAATGGGAGCGATCTCGCGTTACTGAATGGAGTGTGATCATGAGGTGGCGCGCTAAGCGTTACTTGACACCCCTAGTCTTCCTAATCAATTTGTTACGGCAATTGTCTTTCATTTGCCATTTCAACAGCCTCTTGGTTTGTTAATTATATATGTTGTTTAAATTATACAATACAACATGCACGCAAAGATTACACGCAGTGCCGACTGTAAATAAATAGGAGAGCTGCCTGAGTGGTAGCCTCGCCTCTCGGTATCGGCCAGTCAAGTCTCGTGGATTGATATCAAATGGAATGTTACTGCAAGATTTCTTTTTCATATCTGAAATTTATGTACACGTCATTCATACTCAGTAGAATGTTGCCTTGTTTACAAAGGAGACTGAGGTAAATACTATTGTACAACAGAAGAGATGGTGTGAGACGTGAGCTGCTACACATGTTAACTGAATAATGCATTCATACAGCTTCATCCTGAATGTCATGGCTTGTTTACGTTTGTTATCCTTTGCAAGGAAGGCGGCTGTCATAAAGATACCCCAGCTGATTGACATTTAAACACTGAAAGATGAAAGATCAATTAAAATGTTGACTGTTACATGGTAATCGTTAGCTTATTTGCAAAATCAAGGTTTTCAGGAGTTTTATTGATTGCGGCAATAATTCATACCAAATGTGAATTAAAATAACACATCTCAATAGTCAAATGTAATTACTCAAACTCTCAAGATATCAACTTTTCACAGCGTCATGAGTGCCATTTAGCAGAGGAAATACACCAATGCATTACCGCTCAATCTGTGTCCACCCAGTTTAGGGTACGAATGGTGGAGACATTTCTCTTCCTGATCCTTCCATCCCATGCAATCTCGCTAACAGGTAAGATTCTGAGCCTCTTTCTCCACTTCCAAGAATCTGTCAACTTCCTTTGCAACACTTGCCAAGAATAAGCTCCTCTTCCTTTAAAATTGCATGGCATTTCATACCCGAATGGCTCTAAAAATCGATAAAAGAGAAGGATTTCCAGAGCAGCCACATTAGTAGAGGAGCAGCCTCATAATATGCACCGCCAATGTTATGTGACCATCACCTGCATACACCTTACCTGAGGATCGTCCTGGGTATACACTTGATCAAAGGCAAACATCTTCGGAGCAGCAACACCAAGCCGAGACTCCTGTGCCTGGCGGGCCTGGGGCTCCACGAGGGTCACTTGGCGCCGACGCTTGTCCAGAGTGACCACCTCCTCCTGCCCCTCCCCGACACGCACGGCGGGCGACACACGGAGCACTACACGGACCTATAGGTGTTGATGGAGAAAAGGTGATTAGTGTGTGTTGAGTACTGAAACAAATATTAAGTAATGCACTAGTACATTAATGCATATTGCTGGAAAAACATAAATATGAATATGGAAAAAGAAATCCTGTACGAGTAGATATAAAATTGAAACAATAACAAACACAGTGATTAGCTGATGAGGACTGTCTCCTTTCACGCTGACGGTAACAGAGAAAAGGTACATACCTCCTGCCATGGTGTGTGTGTGTGTGTGTGTGTGTGTGTGTGTGTGTGTGTGTGTAATGACGTAAGGAAACTGAAAGAAAACAGGAAGATATAGAAGTTGTAGTAGCTACGTGATGGATTAGAGGGGAGAAGAAGAGTGATAGAAGGGAGGATGGACAGAGAAAGGGGGAGAGTACAGAGGGAAGAAGGACCTCCACAGAGATAGATGGACGATAATACCACACTGTAATAAGAAGCAATTAGTTCAATCATTATTATGGATACTGTAACCTGATAACCATTCTCTCATTGATCATGTTAATGACTCGCTAATTGTGATGAGGTTAATGAGAGAGAGAGAGAGAGAGAGAGAGAGAGAGAGAGAGAGAGAGAGAGAGAGAGAGAGAGAGAGAGAGAGAGAGAGAGAGAGAGAGAGAGAGAGAGAGAGAGAGAGTGGGGGTAAGTTCATCGCCAGTAACAGTTGGTGTATGAGAAAGAAGATAAATGATGTGTGAAGAATAGGAACAGCGTAATGGGATGGAGGGAGATAGAGGAGGGGAGGAGAAGGGAGGCTGACGGGAAATGGAGGAGACGAAGGAAGTGATAAACCAGAGAGAGAGAGAGAGAGAGAGAGAGAGAGAGAGAGAGAGAGAGAGAGAGAGAGAGAGAGAGAGAGAGAGAGAGAGAGAGAGAGAGGTATGTTTGTCATGTTCTTAGCCTCCGGTCTAACTATTGTGCGAAGCTATAGAACAAGGGAAGCTATTAGAGAGAGAGAGAGAGAGAGAGAGAGAGAGAGAGAGAGAGAGAGAGAGAGAGAGAGAGAGAGAGAGAGAGAGAGAGAGAGCACTATATCCTACATTTTTGAGATACTGGCAATCTAAAAAAACTAGGATGCTGTTCTCTCTCTCTCTCTCTCTCTCTCTCTCTCTCTCTCTCTCTCTCTCTCTCTCTCTCTCTCTCTCTCTCTCTCTCTCTCTCTCTCTAATCCCAGCAGACACGTGTAACCGTAGGCAGAAGGTAACCAGAGATCCACACTCCCTTTCTCCCTTCCTCCCTCACTCATTCACTCCAACCATTCCCGTCCTGACAAATGATGAGTGGGCGTGTGGTGTGTTTCTCTCTCTCTCTCTCTCTCTCTCTCTCTCTCTCTCTCTCTCTCTCTCTCTCTCTCTCTCTCTCTCTCTCTCTCTCTCTTGGTATGGATAAGTGTACTTTACTGGACGTAGAAATTTGTGAGTATGAGAGAGAGAGAGAGAGAGAGAGAGAGAGAGAGAGAGAGAGAGAGAGAGAGAGAGAGAGAGAGAGAGAGAGAGAGAGAGAGAGAGAGAGAGAGAGAGTATTACGTGAACTGAGGCCATTTTGTAGTTAAGAAAAGTGTAGACGTAAAAATTGCACTTCTTAAATTATAACATTCTGGGCAGAGACAGAGGCTTCTGTCATGTGAGATGAGGAGGAAGAGGAGGAGGAGGAGGACCACACAAGATTGCATAGGAGGGTAAGGAAATATAAGGATTTTTTCGTCTATAAAAGAAGATATCAACTGAGCAAATCCAGCGTAAGGATATAAATAAATGAAAATGAAACAATCAGTCAATAAAAAGAAAAGTAGCTAAATTAATAATAATAAAAGGAAAATATGATCACAGGAGTCTAACGGCAAGCAAGACTGCGTGTGTTAGTCATTGATGAAACTCATGGAATTTCTGAGACGAACCGTTCATAGAGTGTCAAGGAAGCACCACCAACCCCTATCACCACCAGAGCCATTACCAGCACCACCACCACCGCCACCACCAACGTTAATACCACAGTCACTGCCAGTACCACCACCACCCCCATCACTAATGCCACAGTCACTGCCATCACCACCACCACCGTCGCCGATGCCGCCGCCGCTGCCGCCATCAGACAGACAGGGCGAAAGCAACCAGTCACGCTTCATAATCAACTCTACACACAAGGGGATTGTACACAGAACCCTGGAGGAGGAGGAGGAGGAGGAGGAGGAGGAGGAGGAGGAGGAGGAGGAGGAGGGAAGAAGAAGAAGAAGAAGAAGAAGAAGAAGAAGAAGAAGAAGAAGAAGAAGAAGAAGAAGAAAGGAAGAGGTTCAGAACGAGGGAAAATATTGAAACACGGGTAAGATGAGCCAGTGAAAGGAGAGAAGAAGGAGAACAAGGAGAAGATAACGATGGCAAAGCGGAGAGAAACAGCGAGGAACGGGAAATACTTAGCAGAGAGGAATTAATTAAACGAATTTCTATAGTGGAGGAGGAAGTTTACATAGCGGCTTTATCTTTAGGGTGAAGAGAGGCGGGGAGAGGGAAGGTAAGAGTGTGGAAGCGAGGGAAGTTTGTGCATGGAACTCTCTCTCTCTCTCTCTCTCTCTCTCTCTCTCTCTCTCTCTCTCTCTCTCTCTCTCTCTCTCTCTCTCTACGGGACTCCGACGGAACAATTAGGAGAGAAAAACGACTCTCGCCATATCGGGAAATCGAAGAAGATGACGCGAGAGATCAAATATCATACACTACACAGCGAGCCTCCGCCGCTCCTCCAGCACGGCCTGACACAACACCGGCCCGCACACCAAAACAAACCCGAGGAAAGGACTGATGGATAGCCGCGAAGGACGAAAATTTGTGGCATCGTCTTTCCTAGTACTGTAATGAATGACCTTCGTGCCATAGTAAGACGCTTTAAATGAACACAAGGGGCAGTGCTTTTTTGTTTTTATGTAAATACTGCGACTGATATATATATATATATATATATATATATATATATATATATATATATATATATATATATATATATATATATATATATATATATATATATTGGAAAGGTATCTTGAGTGGCCATGCAAATAGTTTCTCGTACACCACAAATTAAATAAAGACAATAATTTTTACGGTAACACTACGACTGATATATACAGAAAGTGCATTTCAGGGTGGCAAAATAACTAGTTTCCGGCAAACAAGTTAAATGAAAACACTAATTTACTATTGCCGTATTGCTTTATGTCTTCCCACGTCGAGAGGAGAGCGCAGGGATGTCATCTCGGGACTGTCGCATAAAGGGGGAGTTTTCAATTAAGATATGCATGTTCATGCCGCGCCAGGCATTATACAGCCCGAGGTGCTTGGCCGCGTGCGATGTCAACGTGCATGCATTTAAACAAGGTAATACTAACATCAATGGACACACACACACACACACACACACACACACACACACACACACACACACACACACACACACACACACACACACACACACATGTGCAAAGCAGTTAACACATCTAATATAATGATATCTTTCCTCGTTGAAGGACAATACAGTCCTTATCTACAAGGAACATAAAGAGGAAATAAGGATCAGTGTTCCCTAAGTAGTGTAGTCTGTAAACACTGACAAGAAGTAAAAGATCTATGTGATTCTTTAAGAGTAAACAAATGATATCAACAAGGAATAAGGGAAAGAATAGCATAAAACAAACACTGGAAAAAGGTAATTCAAAACAGCGACTTCGAATAGAGATTTCAGCTTAGAAGTGATATCAACATAAAAATCTGCAGTCAGGGAAAACACACCATACAGTGCCTACTTATTACAGTACATCTCTACAACATGATAGTGGGTGTTATGAACGCTCTGGCAGGCTGCACTGACTGTATCAACCTCGATTAGATCAGGGTATTTGTAGAAGACCTTTTATAGACATTTCAAATTACTGGGAGGATGCAAGGGAGGAGCTGAAACAGATGGAAAGCCGCGTCACATAAAGACATGGCGGCTGAGGCACCGTGACTGGCGTGGTGCCTCCCTCAAGGGTCAGTGAGTCTTGACCGTGCTCTTGGCTGAGGAAAGTTTGTCAAAAATGAAGAGCTCTGTGAATAATCTCGTGAATAACGCTAAATCTATGACACAAATGCTAAAATGCAGACAGCTCTACGAGGAACTGCGGAAAAACCTTCGATTACTTGCGTGTTTTTGTAATGTGCGGCTAATTTTCTTCCTGAAAATGTTGTGCCTTGGAAATGAGGATTAAGTAAAAGCGTCTGATGCGATTAAGGGGATTTGCGAGTGGAAGAAAGAAAAGTGCTGAAGGAAAAAAATAACATGAAAAAATAAAATCTATAGAAGGCCTTGTGTTGCTAACAAACGTGCAAATTACGAAAACAAAAAGTATTTGAATTACAAGGAGGAGAGAAACCTGAGAAAGATTATATAATATGATTAAAGTTAGAACATGTAGTTGTAGGGAAGTCAAATTAATCAAGAAGAAGAAGAAGAAGAAGAAGAAGAAGAAGAAGAAGAAGAAGAAGAAGAAGAAGAAGAAGAAGAAGAAGAAGAAGAGTACATAAATACAGTACAGAGCGGTGCCTTGAAAATCTGACCAATCCTGAGAGTTAATGTATGAGGAGAAACTTGAGTGGCTTACATTGCGATCAGAAGATAAGGAAGGGATTCAGTCATGAGGTCTGAGCGATTCTGTGAAGTGGAGTGTTAGAGGATGAGGCTTGAGTTTCCCTTCCCTAATATTTTCTTTTATCTAACCACAGTCAAACAAACGCCAACAACAAGAACTGGTGCTGGGTGGAAAAAAAGGGTAAATAGGTTTTATGTACGGACTGTCATGTCACGTGCACTAGGCGTGATGGGTTCTTTTAGTTTATCTTATTTTTTGATGTTCTTTCTTATGTTCTTATGTTAATACTGCTACTACTACTACTACTACTACTACTACTACTACTATTACTGCTACTACTACTACTACTACTACTACTACTACTACTACTACTACTACTGCTACCACTGCTAACTACTACTGCTACTAACAGCCGGTACCGCACTGCAAAAAAACGAGAGAGAGAGAGAGAGAGAGAGAGAGAGAGAGAGAGAGAGAGAGAGAGAGAGAGAGAGAGAGAGAGAGAGAGAGAGAGAGAGAGAGAGAGAGAGAGAGAAGGCAGAATAATAAAGAAGGAATGAATGGAAGGCAATGGAGAGAGAGAGAGAGAGAGAGAGAGAGAGAGAGAGAGAGAGAGAGAGAGAGAGAGAGAGAGAGAGAGAGAGAGAGAGAGAGAGAGAGAGAGAGAGAGAGAGAGAGAGAGAGAGAGAGAGAGAAGGCAGAATAATAAAGAAGGAATGAATGGAAGGCAATGGAGAGAGAGAGAGAGAGAGAGAGAGAGAGAGAGAGAGAGAGAGAGAGAGAGAGAGAGAGAGAGAGAGAGAGAGAGAGAGAGAGAGAGAGAGAGAGAGAGGCAGAATAATAAAGAAGGAATGAATGGAAGGCAATGGAGAGAGAGAGAGAGAGAGAGAGAGAGAGAGAGAGAGAGAGAGAGAGAGAGAGAGAGAGAGAGAGAGAGAGAGAGAGAGAGAGAGAGAGAGAGAGATGCCGTGTGGTGTTAATAACGATGGACGCATTTCAAGCTGATCCTGCTGCCGCTAACCACGTGGGAATGAGCGAGAACTTATGATGCAGAACACAATGGAAAAGCGAGTTAAAATTGATGGAGGAAGCACAATGAGGTGATGGAGGGAGGCAGGCAGGCTGGTAGGCAGGGAGGGAGGAGAAGAGAGGAAGAGAGGAAGAGGAGAGGGAGGAAAAAGCCTGTGTGTGTGTGTGTGTGTGTGTGTGTGTGTGTGTGTGTGTGTGTGTGTGTGTGTGTGTGTGTGTGTGTGTGTGTGTGTGTGTGTGTGTGTTTATGGTGTGCGAAGAAGAAGAAGAAGAGAGAGAGAGAGAGAGAGAGAGAGAGAGTGGTCGGCCATCCGTCATATTTTCCTCCCGACCCCATCGTTTGGTCTGCCATTAGAAGCAGTGTGATCGTTGTGGTCCATTAATATCGCTCTCTCTCTCTCTCTCTCTCTCTCTCTCTCTCTCTCTCTCTCTCTCTCTCTCTCTCTCTCTCTCTCTCTCTCTCATACATACACGGTTCCAAGATTTCAACGTGAACAAAAAGGAAAATAGAACGAGAGAGAGAGAGAGAGAGAGAGAGAGAGAGAGAGAGAGAGAGAGAGAGAGAGAGAGAGAGAGAGAGAGAGAGAGAGAGAGAGAGAGAGGATGGATGGGGATAGAAATCTGATACCACAGTAATTAGGGGAAACCTCGACAACATTTTTGCTTTACCTTTGCAATTACGTGTACGCTCTCTCTCTCTCTCTCTCTCTCTCTCTCTCTCTCTCTCTCTCTCTCTCTCTCTCTCTCTCCACCGATACAGAAAGTAAACAGACTCACACAATATAATATGTATACTTCAACCACCACCACCATCACCACCACCTCCTGACGAAGACGAGAACGCACGACATTATTGACATTAATCTTCAGCATGAAGGATTCCACATCGTGATGCTTATAAACAGAGGGAGATAATGATGATGATTTGTACGCATACTCCAAGTTTCTTCATCCGTGGCTCTTACTAGTCTTCTTCTTTCTCTTCCTCCCTCCAGCCCTGCACGTCTTCTTCATTCTCTGACCTCTCATACGCGTCAGAGAGGGATACAAGAATGTTAAGGCGCAGACGATTACTGATGCAAGCCTATTGTTACGTGAAGGGAAAGACCGCCGACCCTGATTTTTAATAAATGTTGTCCCTGATTGTAAGTAGTTAATTCATTTTCAAGGATACAACTATTCTGACCTCTTTTTTCCTCTTACTCTTCCTCCGTCATGCATGTTTGATGTACATATTCTTAATCTTATTTTACCGTTTTAAACTCTCTCTCTCTCTCTCTCTCTCTCTCTCTCTCTCTCTCTCTCTCTCTCTCTCTCTCTCTCTCTCTCTCTCTCTCATGACGAGGCGTTTTAAAATTCTAAACTACACTTTTCTGCTTTTCCTCTCGTTATTTTTTCTGCTTTCCACTTCAGTCAACACGTGGCTTCATCACTCACACACACACACACACACACACACACACACACACACACACACGTAAGAATAGGATGGCTCATTTTTCTCGATTTTCCCTGTATTCTTGACTCGTAGTTCTCAAGATATACTCAAGATAATTTGTAAAGCTGCCAAAAAAAAGATGGTTTGTGCAGTATTTCAGTGATTTTGCAATTATTATTTTTTTTAAGTTTACGGATAACTATTTATCTTTTGTACGACCTGAATGGAAGTAGAAAATGATACGAATAATTTTGCCTTGTTTCTTTTATGTAAGTTTCCGATTTTCAGAGTTTGATGATGGTAGTGATTTATTTTATTTTTTTTAATGTTTTTCGAATAAAAGTGGAAAATGCTACTAATAATTTTGCCTTGTTCTCAATTCTAGTTTTCAATTTTCAGAAGTTTAATGATGCTATTGATTTGTTGTTGACGTTACTGAAATGAAAGTAGAAAACGCTACACTCGTATTAACTTATTTTTTATTCTGTATTTCAATAATTTTCAGACGATTTATTTCAAATAGTTTGGGAATCCGTAATAACTCTTTTTTTTTTACGTTACTCGAATGAACGATAAAAAAAAAATAAATAAATAAATAAAATACACCACAAAAATGCTTTCTTACTTTCCTGTATTTTTTTTCACCCTGTT
>NC_087160.1:18041931-18054431 GCF_035594125.1 Scylla paramamosain
AAAAAATAATAATAATAATTTACATACATACTTGAATTTAAAAGAAGAAAAATCTCAGTAATTGTAAATCTAGACAAAGTGAATTCACTTTGACATCAGTAAGAGGAAACTACATCTTCCTCGCCTCCAACTCCGAGTCAGTCCGTCGCAATCTAGTGATACAATTTTATTTCAGAAGTGCTTGGCGACTGGGTGGCGGGAGCGGCAGGACGCGGGATGCTGCTGCCGTGCCTTGCCTTGCCTTGCCTTGCCGTGCCTTGCCTTCCTTCCCGCGCTCCTCTCCGGCAAGTTTCATTTGGTGCCACGAAGATTACTTGTGGGATCTTGGGAGATAGGAGTGTTCTCTTCAGATACTCCACACATTCATCTGCCTTGCCGGGTCGAGATGCAATTTGCAGTTTAATATTAAAGTGTCTTACTTGTTAGTTTAATATCAAAGTGTGTCTTATTTGTTAAGACTGATGACGTATTGCATTTTTACTCTCGGAACTTGAGACAAATATAGTATTTGGAAGATATAGTAGTAGTAGTAGTAGTAGTAGTAGTAGTAGTAGTAGTAGTAGTAGTAACAACAGTAGAAAACCGCAACAACAGTAGTGGTAGTGGCGGTGGTGGTAGTAATAGTAAGAGCAGTACAAGCAGCCGCAGTGGTAATAGCAAAGGCAGCAGTAAAGCCCGTACAGTACATTTTCTACACTGCTTCTCCTCCTCCTCCTCCTCTTCTACCCTGCTGTTCCTAAATATCCCAAGGCGCCGTCACATCACAACCCAGCCTTATCTCTCGGCAAACTCTCTATCTGCCTCATCTCCTTCCCTCCCACGACGAGCCGAGAAGACGTTCCCACACATCCCTTAATGTAAACCTCTTTGTGTGTGTGTGTGTGTGTGTGTGTGTGTGTGTGTGTGTGTGTGTGTGTGTGTGTGTGTCTCTTAATACTAATTCTCCAGTTCCTATTAATAACACACCCACAGACGTCACACAAACAGGGCAGCATACACTCAACAATGTGTCTTTATCTACGTCCCTCTCATCATCGGCGCAAGACAAAACCTCACTAATACGCAGCGGTAATTTGTTGCAGGATGTGTACCGAGAAAAGCCGATTTGTGAGCGTTATTTGACTACCAGCAAAGGGAAATATGACTGAACACTTATAAAATTATGTTGAAGAATGAGAACGCTCGTTGCTAATGTTATTTTTATCTATTTTTTTTGTTACTCCGCAAGTTGAAGGCTTCGTGTTTGGTGTCTCTCTCTCTCTCTCTCTCTCTCTCTCTCTCTCTCTCTCTCTCTCTCTCTCTCTCTCTCTCTCTCTAAATGGATAGTTGGTGTCGTGAATTGTTGCGTGTGCTTTTCACTTACCGAGACCTCGCTGACCAGAACACGAGCATGGAGAAATGAGATGCGAGGCTCAAGATAGACTCCTCTGCTTTCGATTTAAAAGGCGATGAAAAACTAGGAATGTTAATGAAGGAAAAATGGAAAAAAAGAAAAGCAAATTATATGTTATGATTGCTGCTGCTGTTGCTGTTTCTGCTATTACCACCACCACCACCATTACCACTACTACTACTACTACTACTACTACTACTACTACTACTACTACTACTACTACTACCGTAAATACTAGTGCACCCACGAATTTTCTATGCAAATTCTCTCTCTCTCTCTCTCTCTCTCTCTCTCTCTCTCTCTCTCTCTCTCTCTCTCTCTCTCTCTTTCTCTCTTGTGTTTGCCATTTATCTTTGTTTACCGAATACCTGTGTTCTCAAGAGCTTCGATGTTTACCCACTACCTGTGTGTATGTGTGTGTGTGTGGGAGGGGGACTGGAATGAGGGTGTAGTAGTTAAATATTATTGGTCTCTCTAGTAAGAGATGCACAAACAACGACCTCCTCCTCCTCCTCCTCCTCCTCCTCCTCCTCCTCCCCCTCCCTCCCCTTAACTCGATTCTGTATCATGTTTTCCCTCTCTTTCCTCCTCCTCCTCCTCCTCCTCCTCCTTATCGCTCTTTCTCTATAGGGGGTCTGGTAACATTAGGAGGAGGAGGAGGAAGAGGAGGAGGGAAACAGGGGCGAAGGTGAAGGGAAGAACTTCTCTGTAACCTGTGGCATTTCGTCTCTCTCTCTCTCTCTCTCTCTCTCTCTCTCTCTCTCTCTCTCTCTCTCTCTCTCTCTCTCTCTCTCTCTCTCTCTCTCTCTGGGAAAGGACGTTCTTTGAGGAGCTTATGCAAAAAGGAAACACTTAAAAACAAAAAGCCTGACAGAGACGATTAGTGTTCGATCCCACAAGTGATCTTCTTGGGATATTGGAATCCACTTGTTTCCAGTTAATTCCTTTTTTTTTTTCTCGTCCTTCTTCTTATGTTTTTTTTTTGGGGGGGGGTTCAAGATAAGAAGAAAAAATACTGAGATACTTCCTTTGTCCTCTAATGTAAAGGGGAAGAGGAAGGGGAAGGATAAAAAAGACGAAGGAAGGAAGGAAGGAAGGGAGAAGGAAGGATGAAAGGAGGAAAGACGAGGGGGAAAAGAGTAATAAAAATAGAGATGAGGAAATGGAGGTGAAAAATAAAAAAAACAAAAGGATAAAAAATAGTTATTCTTCCGTCTTACTCTAATGTACAGAGGGAAGGGAGACGGAAGACGAAGGAGGAATGATGGAAAGAGGAAAACGAGACAAGAAAGAAAAAATATTAAAAACTTATGAAAACAAAGTAGAGAGAGAGAGAGAGAGAGAGAGAGAGAGAGAGAGAGAGAGAGAGAGAGAGAGAGAGAGAGAGAGAGAGAGAGAGAGAGTATGACATAAAAGAAGATCCAGGTAACTCCCCAATTTGAAAGAGAAAGAGGAAGAGAAGAGGAGGAGGAGGAAGAGGAGGAGAGGGAGAAAGAGGAGAAGGAAAGGAAGACCCAAGAAATTGACGCCATTGAGACAAGTATACTCTCTCTCTCTCTCTCTCTCTCTCTCTCTCTCTCTCTCTCTCTCTCTCTCTCTCTCTCTCTCTCTCTCTGGAGGGTTCAGGTGATCGAACAAGCGATGACAGGTAAGGAGTTTTAGAGAGAGGAAGAGAGGGAGTGATGGTGGTGGTGGTGGTGGTGGTGGTGGAGGTGTCTGCAGATGTGAGAAGGAAGCTGTCCAATTAGCAGGTTGAAGGGTCTCTCTCTCTCTCTCTCTCTCTCTCTCTCTCTCTCTCTCTCTCTCTCTCTCTCTCTCTCTCTCATAATAACCAGCATTTTTCTCATTCACTCCTGACGCAGATCACGGCAAGGCACACAGCTCTTCCTGCATCCTTGTCTTGTCCCACTTAGTGTTTGCTTCACCCTCTTTTTAATCCTGTTGTAGTGGTGGTGGTGGTGGTGGTGGTGGTGGTATTCTAAAGGTATTTCCCAGACACCCACAAGACCAAAGACCTCTCTCTCTCTCTCTCTCTCTCTCTGGTCCTCCCTGCCCGCCCAGCCCGCCCACCGCCAGCCAATCCCCGCCCACTGTCAGACACATCACCCACCCACCCGCCAGCTCCTTCCCTCCTTCTCTCCACCCACCCACTCATAAAAAAGAGTAATAATAATATACCCCCTTCTATCTCTCAGTGTCTCTGGTCCTTCCCTCTCCTTTCCTCTTTTCTACATGGGACAAAGGAAACAAAAAACAGTATTCAGCTATTAGATAAACACACCGCGCTGCCAGACACAATAAGCGAAGCGACAGAGGGAAGGGGAAAAATAAAAGAAGAGCAAAACAAACCAGATCTCTTACGGTCTCTCTCTCTCTCTCTCTCTCTCTCTCTCTCTCTCTCTCTCTCTCTCTCTCTCTCTCTCTCTCTCTCTCTCTCTCTCAATAACGCACAAAACAGTTCGGCCCTTGAGGTGTGAATGGAACCGAAAGAAAGACTTGTATAACTTAACTAACTGTCTATTTGTGGTCTTCCTTCCTCGTTGTAATTATGTACACTACCCCGCTGTCCAGAGAGAGAGAGAGAGAGAGAGAGAGAGAGAGAGAGAGAGAGAGAGAGAGAGAGAGAGAGAGAGAGAGAGAGAGAGAGAGAGAGAGAGAGTTACGCAGAGCAGACAAGACCCCCCCCACCCCCTACATCTCCTCTCTCTATCCAGACAGGGCGGCTGGTCGCGGAACCTTGGCGGTAAATTAAATCGAACAACCAGGACGAGAGAGAGAGAGAGAGAGAGAGAGAGAGAGAGAGAGAGAGAGAGAGAGAGAGGATGATAGGCAATACCACACAGAGAAGACTTTAGGTGGTCTGTCATGGAATCTGGCCCGGTAAATTTAATCATAACTGAAAGCAGAGAGAGAGAGAGAGAGAGAGAGAGAGAGAGAGAGAGAGAGAGAGAGAGAGAGAGAGAGAGGAATATTCCCTTAATGCGGAACTAACGCCGTCTGACTCTACTAATATGTGAGGATAATTCTGCCTGACTCTTCCAAAATGTGAGAAGACAGCCACTGACGGGGTCCAGAGAAGTGGTTTGCTCCGACCATTTCCTCTCCTTTACTCTTGTCTCCTCTATTGTAAGCCTTCCTTTTACTTGAAACACCAGATATGATTACATTTTCTTCACACACACACACACACACACACACACACACACACACACAGAGACAGAGACAATACTAGGAAACCTCTTATTCTCTCTCTTTATACCTCCTCTCATCTCTCCTTTTCTCTCTCCTTTATCGTAAACCTCACATCACTATCAATTTTAAAACTCACAATATCTTTACGTAACATTCTCTCCTTATTCTTACACGCAGATTGAACGCTGAGACATTCTCTCTCTCTCTCTCTCTCTCTCTCTCTCTCTCTCTCTCTCTCTCTCTCTCTCTCTCTCTCTCTCTCTCTCTCTCTTGTGTAACGTAGTGAACATCCTAATCACAACCTGACGTATTTTTCACCTGTGGCGGGAATTACGGGTCCTTCTGGGTGATTTAGGGGCAGACAGGTGCGGGGAGAGGAGGTGGGGCGGGGCTTCCTCCTCCGTGAGATATGTGGAAGGAGGAGGAGGAGGAGGAGGAGGAGGAGGAGGAGGAGGAGGAGGAGGAGGAGGAGGAGGAGGAGGGAGGTAGAAGGAGGAAGGAGAAAGGTAGGTACAGCTGGAGGGGGCTTTTTTGTATGTTTCTCCTTAGCTAAGCCTCTCTCTCTCTCTCTCTCTCTCTCTCTCTCTCTCTCTCTCTCTCTCTCTCTCTCTCTCTCTCTCTCTCTTGTCCTTTCATTATCTCTGTTCCTTAATTTAGTTTGCCAGAAAGTTACTACATACCTAAATGTATCTCCTCCACAACCAATGGTAAAGGTTTCGAGGGATGTCTATCTATGTAAGTACGCAGGATGAAGTAAACGTATTATATATATGGGAAGAGTGAGCACATTGAAAGCATGGCAAGAAAATCACTGGGAAATCAACATACGGAACTAATAAGGATGGAAGGTACACAAGGGAATGGCAAATTAAACAAGGGGAAGAGAAGGAAACGGAGAGAAAGAAAGAAGGCGGGAGATGACGTGAAGATAGTAGTAGAGATTATCTGCCGTGAGGTGTGAAAATATTGATGGCGTGCAGAGAGAGAGAGAGAGAGAGAGAGAGAGAGAGAGAGAGAGAGAGAGAGAGAGAGAGAGAGAGAGAGAGAGAGAAAATCTTTCCTCCCTCCCCGTGCCTCGAGGAGACACACAAACAACCGGAAAATTAGCGTCGTTGGTCAAATTAGCGGCGGAGGATGAAATGTGAACATTAAACGCTGCGAATCGCTCTGGATCTCTCTCTCTCTCTCTCTCTCTCTCTCTCTCTCTCTCTCTCTCTCTCTCTCTCTCTCTCTCTCTCTCTCTCTCTCTCTCTCTAAATGAGAATACTTTGATCATTCAGTTTCCCATTTAACAGAAAATTATGCAGGAAAATTGATGAAAACAATTATAGAAATTTATGTTAAAGGAAGGAGCATGGTTGATAAGGGCTTAGAGAGAGAGAGAGAGAGAGAGAGAGAGAGAGAGAGAGAGAGAGAGAGAGAGAGAGAGAGAGAGAGAGAGAGAGAGAGAGTCGCTCCCACCCACGAGGATCAGAAGGCCGCGACCCTCATCCTAAAATGTGACGAGAAGCCTAAAGAAGATACAAAAAAAAAAAAAAGGAAAAGAAGACAAAAGGAGAATATAAAGTGAGAAATGTTGAAAAGTGACACTTCCTCTTGTACTTAACACTTCTACTACTACCCTTTCCCATACTCTCTCTCTCTCTCTCTCTCTCTCTCTCTCTCTCTCTCTCTCTCTCTCTCTCTCTCTCTCTCTCTCTCTCATATTTAGGTCACATACTTTGCTTTCAACTGTTGCTTTACTTGCTTGTTTGGCTTTTTTTTACCATTTTCTTTTTCTATTTTTTCTCTCATTTCCTTTTTTTTTTTTTTTTTTTCTCGTGTGTGTCTGCCTGCCTGGTCTTGATAATTATTACTGGGTTTGTGTTTACCTAGTTGTCCTCCTCCTCCTCCTATTTCTTGATCATATCTGTCTGTGTGTGCGTGTGTGTGCATGTTAGCTTGTTTTGGTTAGTATGTGTGTGTGTGTTTGTACTGCATTGCGTGTTTACTGTATGGTTATCTTCATATACTGTTGTGTGTATGCATGTGTGTGTGTGTGTGTGTGTGTGTGTGTGTGTGTGTGTGTGTGTGTGTGTGTGTGTGTGTGTGTGTGTGTGTGTGTGTGCGTGAGTGTGTGTATGTTTTCTCTTACTTTTTGTATGTATTTCTGTCTTAATTTCTATCTATATTTCTCTGTCTATTTTTCCACATCTTTATTCCTCTATGACTACTTTTTTTCCTTTTTCCTGTTTCTAAGTAATCATTTATTTTAAGAACCTCTCTCTCTCTCTCTCTCTCTCTCTCTCTCTCTCTCTCTCTCTCTCTCTCTCTCTCTCTCTCTTCCAGCCACTAAACATGGACCCCTTTTCCCCTCCATCGGCTCCCCTTAGACACAACACTCCCCTCAGTCAACCATTACCCTCAACCCCAGCTGTCCCCACCACTCCTTCTCCCCTCGCGCGTCCCTCCCTTTCCCCTTCCTCTTCTTCCCACCCCACTGCCCTTCTTGCACACTCGGCTGCCCCCTTCCCTTTCCCCTCCCCTTTCTTCCCCTTACCTCTCCTCGCTTCTCTTCTTCGCATTTATCTTCCTTTTTCCCCTCGCTTTCTACTTTCCCCCTCTTTTTTCTCAAGCGCGAGGAGGAGGTGGAAGGAGAGGAGGGGGAAAAAAGGGAGGAAAAAGGAGAGACCCGTAACAGGAAAGAGGAGAATAAAGGACAAAAAGAAGGGTTAAAAGGATTCACGGAAGAGGAAGAGACGAAAACGAGGAGAAAAAGAAAATGAAGAGGAGGAAGAAGAAAGAGGTGATGAGAAAAAAAAAAGACGTAATGAAAAAAGAAGAAGAAATGAGTACACTAAAAGGAAAGAAAGAGTAAAAGGTGATGAAAAAAAGGAAGAAAGGCTAAAAAAGAGAGGGAGTGGAGAGAAGGAAGTGAGAAGAGGAGAAGAGTGGAGGAGGAGAGAAAAGAAAGTAAGGGGAAGAATGAAGAAAAGAGAAAATAGTGTAAGAAGAAAGGAGGAATGCGGAAAAAATGAAGAAGTAAAGGAAAATAAGGGAGGAATTGAGGAAACGAGAAAAATAGAAAGAGTAGAAGAGTAGGGAAAGGAAGGAATGAAAATAAAGATGAGGACAGCAAAGGAAACCAAGAGGAAGAAAGGGGAAAACAAAGGAGGAGAGAGAGAAAAGACGCACGTGATGAAGGGGAGAAGGGAAGGAGAGAGAGAGAGAGAGAGAGAGAGAGAGAGAGAGAGAGAGAGAGAGAGAGAGAGAGAGAGAGAGAGAGAGAGAGAGAGAGAGAGAGAGAGAGAGAGAGAGAGAGAGAGAGAAAAGGAGCAGGAATAAGAGAAAGGTATGAGGAAAGTAGAGAAAATCAGGAGAGGAATGAATAAAGGGGAAAATAAAGGAAAGGGAGAAGAGACGTGCTCGAAGAAGGGAAAGAGGGAGAAAGACAGATTGAAGAGAAGGAAGAATAGGAATAAGAGAGAGAAAGGATGAGGAAAGTAGGGAAAATCAAGAGGGGAATGAAGAAAGGGGAAAATAAAGTAAAGGGAGAGGAGACGGGCGTGAAGAAGGGAAGAAGGGAGGGAGGGAGGGACAGTGAGAGAGGGAGGGAAGGAAAGTGAGGGGAGTCTGAGGGAGGGAGAGCGGCTAATCCCATCACAGCGGGGCACAAAGGGGTCGTTGATCCGAGGGAGACAAAATTTTTAACTTTTTTATTTCTCTTTATCACGACTGACCGAATGTTAATGCGTTCAGGGAGAGAGAGAGAGAGAGAGAGAGAGAGAGAGAGAGAGAGAGAGAGAGAGAGAGAGAGAGAGAGAGAGAGAGAGAGAGAGAGAGAGAGAGAGAGAGAGAGAGAGCATGTGGTTGATTTGGTAATGCATGTATCTGTAAAGTGGATCTTGATAAAATATTTGAAATGCCTTTAATTAGAAATATCACGATAGAATACTGATATTAGAAAGGAGGAGGAGGGGGAAGAAGAAGCGGAGAAGGAAAGGGGATTACATTCAGATACTTAAGAAAACACCAAGAAATCCATTGCTCTTTAACAAACAATCCCTAATAAACTCACAACCAAATACTCGTACAGCTAAATCATACAATAAGATACACTGAAGAAGAAGGAAGGTGATAAGCAAAACAGAGGAAGCACCAGCTAACAGATACTTACCTTGCCGAGACCCTGGACGTCCTTGGTGCCAATCTTCTTGAGAAGGGCGTGAGGGACGGGTGGGGAGAACTTTGCTAGGGCGCTCCGGTAGTCAGTCGGGAGGGCCAGACGCTCCTCCCGCCCACCGCCCTTGCCGCGCCGCCCTGACCCATCCCTCTCCCGCTCACCAGAGTTTCTTCTTCTACGTCGTCGCCGCTCCCGGTCATCCTGGCGCACCGGAGAGGAGCAGGAGGACGGTGCCCCCTGTCCCGCCAACTGACTGGCCCTGTGGGAAGGAAAAGATGTGGTGAGGACAGTGTAAGGAAGTCGTCAAGAAATAAGAACATAACTAATAAGTAAGGACATAACATGAGGAAATAAGATAAGCTGTATGCAAGAAGCCATCAGGCCTACACGTGGCAGTCCCTGTATAAAACATTCCTGTCTGTTTTCACCTGTCATCCTCATTCATGGGTTAGAAACGATAATATTTACTGAGAGAGAGAGAGAGAGAGAGAGAGAGAGAGAGAGAGAGAGAGAGAGAGAGAGAGAGAGCAGTTTAGTAACGAATACACACACACACACACACACACACACACACACACACACACACACACACACACACACACACACACACACACACACACACACATATTGCATATTCCGGTAATTTGGTTGAGCTGACTCGCTTCATTTCGGTAATTCCCCCAAAGACACCCACACCATCTCGCCCCCAACGCCCTTCCTCCCCACTACACAGCGTAATGAGCTCCTCAAACCTCACACCCCCACCCATTACTAACCCCCAACTCACTCCTCCAGACATCCCCCCTCCAAATTCTCCAGAGACACTAATAATGAGGAAGAATCAAGAATAATACAAGTACGGATGATGATGATGATGCTGATGATGACGAGAGAGAGAGAGAGAGAGAGAGAGAGAGAGAGAGAGAGAGAGAGAGAGAGAGAGAGAGAGAGAGAGAGAGAGAGAGAGAGAGAGAGAGAGAGAGAGAGAGAGAGAGAGAGAGAGAGAGAGAGAGAGAGAGAGAGAGAATGGAACTCATTAGGACTCAACTCTTATCTATTCTCATCCTCCATCAACACCACCAGCACCTCCTCCTCCTCCTCCTCCTCCTCCTCTTCTTCTTCCTCCTCCTCCTCTGCCTCTTCCTCCTCCTCCTTGTCCTCCTCCTCCAGCGGCGCGGATGAAGCAGTAACCCGAGCCAGCCTTCCCTCACGCTGCCTCCTAAACACTGCCTCCTCCGGACACGAAGAAGGAAAGAATTTGACTCGCGTTACGGCTAAAAGCATCGGCCGCAGGGAGAGAGAGGGAGAGGGAGAGGAGAGAGAGAGGAGTGCAAGGGGTGAGGGGTGAGGGGTGACGGCAGGGTGAGTGGTGGCAGGGGAAGGGGTGAAGGGGAAGGAGGGAGCGCAGGGAGAAAGGAAAGTGGAAAGGGATGTTTGAGAGGAAAGATGCACATGTATGTGTAAGTACGTACATGGAAATACTGTATGTGTGTATGTATGTATGTGTGGGAGTTGTAAAAGAGTGTACACAGACGCACGCACGCAGTCACACTCTTATATATATACACACACACACACACACACACACACACACACACACACACACACACACAGACACACGCATACACGCACACACTCCAATATTACAATTTTTTATTATTATTTGAACTTATAAACTATTTGAACTAAGATGCAACGAATAACAAATTTCCTAGCACTGAATGAATATCCCCCCCAAAAAAAAAAAACACACAAAAGCAATAATACAAGGTGAAAACAAACTAAAGCACTAAAACCGAGGCGCTGAAAACAAAACACTCACACGAACAGACACCCAACACTGACAAACAAAAAGAAAACAAAAAAAAACAAGGATCAAACAAAATGACATCACTCTCACAAGTTACAAGGAGACAAAATGAATGAAAACTCAACACGAAACGAGACAAAACAAGACACATCAAACTAAGAGGCAACAATTTTACTTCTATAGCCCCACCACTAACACCACCACTCGTCGTCACCACCCATTAAAAACCACACCACCACCACCACCAGAACCACCTACCCTATTAACTCCCCATGAAGGAGCAACTATAGCCAACGTCCCTTAAGAGAAGCAGGTACTGTACTTCCTTAATAACACAAGAGCAGGAGGGGAAAGGAGGCGAGGACTAGAAACAGGAGGGTGAGAGAGGAAGGATATAAAAGCGAACGGGACTTCTACATCCTAGCGAGGCAAAACAACAAGGGGAAAAAAAGGAAACTCCCTCAAGATTCAACAGTTAAAACCATTTCTCTCGACGTTGCTGGGGGGCCGAGGGAGGGAGGGAGAGGGAAGGAGAGGGAGGGAGGGGAGGGAAAGTGGAGGAAAGGGAAAGAGAGGAGGGATGTATGTTGTAATGGGATGGGTGGATGGGAGGAATGGGTGTAGTGACTGGAGGAGGAGGAGGAGGAGGAGGAGGAGGAGGAGGAGGAGGAGGTGATGGAAGGAGGAGCGAAACAAGAGATGATGATGATGAGGAGGAGGAGGAGAGAAGCAGGAGATAGCGGAGGAGTAGGAGGAGGAGGAGGGCAAGAGAACGATAAGATGGAAGAGGAGAAGGAGGATGAAGATAAGGAGAAAGAGGAGGATAAGAAGAAGAACATGAGGATAAGAAAACAACAACAACAACAACAACAACAACAACAACAACAACAACAAGGAGAAGAAGTAGGCAAGTTGTATCTTCCTTCCTTCCTTGCCCAACACACTCCAGCACCCAACACCCTTCTCCATTGCCCCCCCCCCTTCTCTCTCTCTCTCTCTGTCTATTTCATATTCTCGCTGTCCAAACACGGGGCGAGCTTTGTGGTCTGGCCGGTCTTTCAGGAGCCTCTAAACTGTTCTTTTCAGGCTGTGGCGCACGAGGAGCCTCCAGTCCACAGTGATATTTAGCCCCGCCTCGAGGACCTCTCCACCAGGCCCGCCGCAACTCGAAACCACGCAGGAGGAGGACGAGGAGAAGAGAGGGGGAGTAGGAACAGAAGGAGGAGGGGGAGGAGGAGGATACGGCTTGCAAGGAGGAAGAGGAAAAGGAGGAGGGGGATGAGATGGGAGTAGCATAGAGTAGGAGGTGGAGGAGTGGAGATGGAGCCTGCATAGAGGAGGAGGAGGAAAGAGAAGGCGTAGGAACAAGAGGAAGAGGAGGAGGAAGAGGACTACATATTAAATGCAGCCTTTCTTTCTGTTTTTTTTTTTCTTTTTAGCTTCCTTTTCTACATTTTGTTTTCTCTCTCTCTCTTGTCTAGTGGTTCATTTTTTTCACCTATTTTTTTTTCCTTTTTTTGTTTTCACTGCTCTTCCCTTCCACCACCACCACCACCACCACCACCCAACAAAAAAGAAATAAAGGGTAAAAGTATGAATAAATAAAATGAAAAAAAAGAAAAAAAAATAAAGGTGGGCATTATTTACGACTCCACTAAAACCACTAGTTTGTTATTGAAAATCTATATTATGACCTTTAACCTTTTACAGTACTTTTGTTTTGCGTTGGTACCAGAGAGAGAGAGAGAGAGAGAGAGAGAGAGAGAGAGAGAGAGAGAGAGAGAGAGAGAGAGAGAGAGAGAGAGAGAGAGAGAGGCCATATTCAAAAAACACTTCCGCGCTGCACTTCCACTCCTTTCAAAAGACTCGTAGTTGAAGCCACACGGGTTTTTAAGGGCGCGTTTACGACTCTAGTGACAGATTAACACCATTTCTACATTATT
>NC_087160.1:18056931-18066931 GCF_035594125.1 Scylla paramamosain
GAGAGAGAGAGCATCCAGCCCCACCCCCCTTGACACCATCACTCACAATTTGTTCACCTCTAGACCCTATTTAGTCACTTCTCTTCCCTTCCTCCTCCTCCTCCCCGTCCTCCTCCTCTTCCTTTCCCCTTCCCCCAGGTCAGGTCTTCTCCGGCGGGAGGCTAGAAGAGGAAAACAACACATGGGCAGGAGTGTGTGTGTGTGTGTGTGTGTGTGTGTGTGTGGAGAGGAGGGTATGGAGGTGGAGAGAGAGTGACAGAACGGTTGAAGCTGAAATTTTACAGGCCAGTCTCTCTCTCTCTCTCTCTCTCTCTCTCTCTCTCTCTCTCTCTCTCTCTCTCTCTCTCTCTCTCTCTGGCGTCTTTATTGTCGGCGTTCTTATTTTACTTATTATTTTAATTATTGTTGCTGTCATTAAAGGTGACACAAACTGACATTTGCATTTGTTATTGTTGTTGTTAGTGGTGGTGGTGATGGTGGTAGTGGTGGTGGTGTTATCTGAATTCGAACTATGTTTACAACCTTAGCCTGGAAACACGGTCTTGTTTGGGGAGGTGAGAAGGTCTGGGGAGGGAGGGCTGGGATGAGACAAAGGAGGAGGAGGAGGTGGAGGAGGGCAAGGAAGAGGAGGCGGAGCGAAGAGGTGTGAAGGAAGTGGAGGCTCAGAGCTGCCCTAACTTGTATACAATGTCCTCGGTCCGTACATCCTCACGGCCTGAAAATCCTGTTAAGAGTGAGGCGCGAGGCGTGACTTTGCGGAGGTGAGCGGCGTCAGCTGTGGGGCCGCGGCAGACTCCAGTGCCGCGTGGAGGACTCTTGCCGCCCGCGTTGAGTCAGCTGACGTTCACGGTGCGTGGTTCCACAGGACGTGATGGATCGTTCGCTCTGGCTGACTTTGAAAACGAGAGACGCTTAATAGTTATTCTTTGCTACAAAATATTTTCTTCCTTTCGTTCTCACACGTTCCAGTTTGATGTTTAATTTTTTTTCTCTCTCTCTCTCTTACTCTCTCTCGCTCCCCTCATCATAAAAGAGTCTAGCAGGGAATAAAAGGTTCAGAACGTGTGTGTGTGTGTGTGTGTGTGTGTGTGTGTGTGTGTGTGTGTGTGTGTGTGTGTGTGTGTGTGTGACTGTCCTTACCGGCGAACGAAATATGTATTCGCCGCAAAATGCAATATTTAAATTATGAAAGCTTTTGTTAATGTGACTGAAGGATATCACAAAAAAGAAATAATGAACAATGACGAGTAATAAATAAAATCTTTCAAAATCCCTCCAATTTCGTGATAAAGAACGATTGGCGAGTTGTAAATCTTATTAGACCGTTTATGTAATTACTGTGATTCCCAAACACAAAGCATAATTATTCTCTCTCTCTCTCTCTCTCTCTCTCTCTCTCTCTCTCTCTCTCTCTCTCTCTCTTACACACACACACACACACACACACACACCACAAAACCACACAGAATAACCAAGTCACTCCCTCAAAAAACTTCGTGACAAATAAAAGATACGCACAAAATATTAAAAAAAAAATGACAGGTACGAATAAATAAATTAGTGAACTGATTGAATACTGACAAGATCCAGAATTTTCAAAACAAACACGAGCTCTTAAAGGGAACGCAGCCACGGGGTGTGTAGCTGTAAGGAACACACTCTCTCTTCTCTCACGCTCTGTAACACTAAAAATACATACAACCTTCCTGCACTAAATTTATATCCCTGTGATACTAACTTCTCTCTTCCTCCTCCTCCTCCTCTTCCTCCTTCGCCTCCTCCGCCTCCTACTCACGCCTGACTTCTGAATTACACTCTCTCTTTTCATCCTTTGATTCCTTCCACGTTATTTCTAGCTTTTTCATTCTCCTCCTTCTCCTCCTCCTCCTCCTCCTCTTCCTCCTTCTTAATAATCTCGCCTTCAAATAAGAGGACAAGGTAAAAAGTGAAGTTCAAGTAAGAAAAAACAACACGAGACAGTTCGAATGTGGTTTAGATTTTATTTAAACATATATTTCTCTCTCTCTCTCTCTCTCTCTCTCTCTCTCTCTCTCTCTCTCTCTCTCTCTCTGTCTGCAAACCAATACATATATATGGTTCGAAATAAACTGGAGTATAAAAACACACGAGGTCCCACACTTGCCTATATATTCTTTTCAATACGCCGTGAACCACTGGCTTGCTAAATGAAAAAAAAAAAAAGTCACTACATTGGTGGTAAATAAAAAAAAAATGGGGAAATGGAATATTAGATAAAGCTAAAAAAAAAAGAGGACAAAAAAAATGTCATTTGAACAGAGTGCTGATAAGACTTCATTCAGTTAGTTCTCTCTCTCTCTCTCTCTCTCTCTCTCTCTCTCTCTCTCTCTCTCTCTCTCTCTCTCTCTCTCGTCAGAAGATGATGCGGGGGAGGAAGGGAAAGGGATTAATAATAAGTCACGAGGGGCTCATAGGGGCTTGTTTTTTGGGCAGGAGGAGGAGGAGGAGGAGGAGGAGGAGGAGGAGGAGGAGGAGGTCGAGGCGAAAGGGAAAGGAGGAAGAGGTGGTAAACGAGAAAGAGGGAGAGATGAGAGGATGAAGAACGTGGAGCATGAAGGAGGAGGAGGAGGAGGAGGAGGAGGAGGAGGAGGAGGAGGAGGAGGTGAGAGTGAAGAAGTGAGTGTATTAATTGGTAATACAAGGGTGCTACAGATTTATTCATTCCTGGAGGAAGAGGTAACGGAGAGAGAGAGAGAGAGAGAGAGAGAGAGAGAGAGAGAGAGAGAGAGAGAGAGAGAGAGAGAGAGGAAGGCGTCGAGACAGTAAATCTACCTCCTCAACCACCCTCTCTCTCTCTCTCTCTCTCTCTCTCTCTCTCTCTCTCTCTCTCTCTCTCTCTCTCTCTCTCTCTCTCTCTCTCTCCACCGCCACACCCTCCAAGTCTCTCGCCTCGCCCTGACAAGTATGATATAAACAACCTCTGCTCCTTGTTACCAGAGGGGCGCCAATCCCCACGGAGGCGAAGGAGGAGGAGGAGGAGGAGGAGGAGGAGGAGGAGGAGGAGGAGGAGGAGGAGGAGGAGGAGGAGGAGGAGGGAGAGGAAGCTGTGTATATGTCCAATCGAGTGAAGAGAAGACGCAAAAATGAAAAAAAAAAAAAAAAAAAACAGAGCGAAGAATCAGGAATAAGAGAGAGAATATATATAGAAGACACACAGAAGAGCGAGCGAGTGAACGAGTGAGGAAGAGAAGGAAAACACGAGATGTAATGATTATAAACCTACAGCTTAGTCCTCGTCCCCTCCCTCTCACTCTCTCTCTCTCCCTCTCTCTCTCTCTCTCTGATGGTGACGGTTTAAAACTGCAATACCTGGCAGACACCCAGGTTAGATCCTCCTCCTCCTCCTCCTCCTCCTCCTCCTCCTCTTCCTTCTTCTCCACCTCCTCCACTTCCTCCTCCTCCTCTTTCTCCTCCTCCTCCTCCTCCTCCTCCTCCTCCTGCTCGTCTTCCTTCCTTCCTCTCATGTAAAGCAGAAGAGGAAGATCGACGTGATATGCAAATGAAAGGGAAAAAAATATGTATATTGGCCAAGACAAGAAACCAGGAAAGCCACGCTGCCTCAAACTGCGAAGGACTCTGCGCCTCCTTGAAGGACCCCCGAGTGCACCCTCCGACCTTGCCCTCCTGCTGGCGCTGCCACGCTCAGAAGGATCTCCTCAGGACTCTCTGCTTCAGGAGGCTCTTACTGCAGGATCTGAAGGATGTGTTATTTTGTTTTCTGTGTTTTAATTTGTTTTAGTGTGTTTTAGTATTTTTTTTTATTATTACTTTTATGGGGATTGTTTTATTTTATTTATTTTTTTGTTGTTTTCTTGTTTTTTCTTGTTAGTATTCTTTGAAGAGAGATTGTTTTTTTTAATTATATATATATTTATTTATTTTATTCGATTTTTTTTTAGGTAATACAAAGGTGTTTTAAATTAGTTAACTTTTTTTTTATATATACTTATTACATTCAAACCTGGTCATTGTTCTGTGGCAGGGATATGTTCATACTATTGCTTTTGTTTTTTTTGTTTTTGTTTTTTTCTTTTACATATATTCTCTTCTTGCATGTAGATGATAATTGCTCGAATCAGATTTTCGAGAATTATTTTTTTCTTTTTTATAATTCTCTTTTCTACTACAAATTTTAATTCTACGATTTTTTTTCATGTTCATATCAAAATAGGTTTTTATTTTTTACTATTTCTCATCAATTATTATTATAATCAGTAATATTCTATTCATACCTTCATATTCGTTTACTTTTTCCAATATCATTATTCATTAATATTCCCCGCAGCATGTAAATCTATTATTATTATTATTATTATTATTATTATCATTATTATTATTATTATTATTATCTCTCTCCGAGCCGCAGAGAATGGTGGTGACGGTAATGGTGGCAGTTGTGGTTGTGGTGGTGATGGTAATGGTGGTGGTGGTGACGATGGTGGTGTTGGCGGCGGTGGTGGTGGTGGTGGTGGTACGCAGGGTGTGATGTGGGCAACGTGTGACTTGTTAATTAAAAATAGACGACAAAACACACGCACATAATAACAGTCACGATTCAAACACGGCAAAAACACACACACACACACTTTCTCTCTCTCTCTCTCTCTCTCTCTCTCTCTCTCTCTCTCTCTCTCTCTCTCTCTCTCTCTCTCTCTCTCACTAACAAGGTCTGCGCTGATACTAAAAATAACTTTCATACAAGTAAAAGGAAGAGGGAGAGAGGGAGAGAGAGAGAGAGAAACAGGGAAGGTTGGAGGAGATACAGAACGAGGGAGAGAAGTGACGGAGAGATAGAAGGGGAGGGAAAGGGAGGAGAAAAAGTGAAGAAGAGGAGGAGGGAGAGAGAAGAACTTGCGGTGGAGGAGAGAAGACGAGAAGGGAGAAGAGAATAAGGATACAAGTTGACAGTACCACGTGTTGTACAGAGAGAGAGAGAGAGAGAGAGAGAGAGAGAGAGAGAGAGAGAGAGAGAGAGAGAGAGAGAGAGAGAGAGAGAGAGAGAGAGAGAGAGAGAGAGAAAAGAAATAGAGGAAGGGGAGGAAGGGAAGGGGCAGGGAGATGAAGAAAAGCTGCAGAGAAGAAAGGAACAGAAGGAGGAGGAGGAGGAGGAGGAGGAGGAGCCACTACCTGCACTCTCCTCTGCGCCAACAATAAGGAGGCATTGTCAAGTGGCACTGAGGCACCCCAAGGCCTCAAGCGGCACCCTCGTCTCCCCCTCGAGTGCCAACCCTCCACCCTCTCCCCCTCCAAGACACCCCCCTATATCACCCCTTCAATGTAATGCCCCCTCCTTGCTCCCCACTCTCTCTCTCTCTCTCTCTCTCTCTCTCTCTCTCTCTCTCTCTCTCTCTCTCTCTCTCTCTCTCTAGTCCCGTACCCCTCCCATCCAGTTCTTTTACCAAGATTCTCTCTCTCTCTCTCTCTCTCTCTCTCTCTCTCTCTCTCTCTCTCTCTCTCTCTCTCTCTCTCTCTCTCTCTCTCTCTCTCTCTCTCTCTCTCTCTCTCTCTGCTGGACAAAGAGCGACTACAGGCAGAATATTGTGTGTGTGTGTGTGTGTGTGTGTGTGTGTGTGTGTGTGTGTGTGTGTGTGTGTGTGTGTGTGTGTGTCTGAAGTGCATTTTCTTTTTGTTTTTTCTTCTTCCCCTTAATTCTTTTATTTTTCTTCTTTGGTATTTTGCTCCCCGAAAAAAAAAGAAAAGTTAAAAAGAAAAAAAAGTGAAAAGAGAAAAGAAATAAAAAGTACCCGCAATGCAGACGGAGCCACGTAACTAATGAATGAATAAACAAACCAACGTATACGAAAAACAGAGAAAAAAAAGAGAGAAAAAAAGAGAATAATAATAATAAAAAAAAAAAGGTGAGGAGGCGTCATATTGTTTCGTCCAGCGCCGTTAATGTTTCGTCATTGTGATGCGACGCGGCGAGTTTTGCAAAATGAACGCATCCGCTCAAAAAAGTTGCCGCGTTAGACTTTTTTTTCCTTCTTTTTTTTTTGTTCTCTAATTAGTTTTTATTCTCAATCCTTGACGCCCAAAAAAAAAGAAAAACATTCATTAACACGTACAAGCGAAAATGATAATAATAAAAAAGCAAGAGTACGTAGTGATGATAACAGTGATGGTGATGATAATAATAATGAAAATATAAAAAAAAACAATTTTACCATTAGATATATAATAGTACTTTGTGTGTGTGTGTGTGTGTGTGTGTGTGTGTGTGTGTGTGTGTGTGTGTGTGTGTGTGTGTGTGTGTGTGTGTGTGTGAAAATACAAGTGAGAGGAAAGAGAGAGAGAGAGAGAGAGAGAGAGAGAGAGAGAGAGAGAGAGAGAGAGAGAGAGAGAGAGAGAGAGAGAGAGAGAGAGAGAGAGAGAGAGAGAGAGAGAGAGAGAGGAGAGAACAGGGAAGAGGGGGAGGTGGATGCTGGCCCTCTGACACCCCTCTTCCAACCCTCTCATAACCCCCCACTCGTTCCTCAAGGGAGAGAGAGAGAGAGAGAGAGAGAGAGAGAGAGAGAGAGAGAGAGAGAGAGAGAGAGAGAGAGAGAGAGAGAGAGAGAGAGAGAGAGAGAGAGAGAGAGAGAGAGAGAGAGAGAGAATTGGAAAATAAAAAAAAAAGAGTAAGAAGGAGCCAACAAGAAGTTCATTGAGGGAGAGATGAGAAATACTGCGTGGAAAGACTCGTGTGTAGTGAAGGAGGAAACCTGGAAGAGGAGGAGGAGGAGGAGGAGGAGGAGGAGGAGGAGAGGAAGAAGTGAGGGAGAGCAAGGTGGAGTATGCATGAAAGTGTAGTGGTGTGTAGTGGTCGTGTTGTGGCGGAGCAGTGTTGGAGTGGCTGGCGAGGCGAGGGTGTAGGAGTGTGTGTGAGTGGGCGAGGTGGAAAGGGAGCAGCGGGAGAGTTATAAAGAGACCCAATACCAGTAAGTGTTTCCCAGGAAGAAAGAAACCAGCAGGATGAGGAGAAGGAGAAGGAGGAGGAGGAGGAGGAGGAGGAGGAGGAGGAGGAGGAGGAGGAGGAGGAGGAGGAGGAGGAGTAAGCAGGCAGGAAGAGAGAGACAGAGAGAGAAAAGGATGAGGATAAGGAGGAGGAGGAGGAGGAGGAGGAATATGAAGACCAGGCTAAGAAAGAGGAGGAGGAGGAGAAGAGAGAGAGAGAAGTGCCGAGATTGAAAAGAAGGGAAGACGTTGCTTGAAGTACCACAGAAGTATGTTCAAAGAATGAAAAGAAAAAAGACAGAAAATAGAAAAAAATGGTAAAAAAAGAAAAAAAAAATGAAGCAAACCATAACACAACAGAAAAAAGGGGTAAGAACAAAGACCTCGAGACAGATAAAGGGAAAAATTAATAGCGTAAAGAAGAGAGGACAGGTGAGGAGGACAGAAGACAGGTGGAGGGCGGAGGAAAGGATGACAGGTGTGAGCGAGAGAGAGAGAGAGAGAGAGAGAGAGAGAGAGAGAGAGAGAGAGAGAGAGAGAGAGAGAGAGAGAGAGAGAGAGAGAGAGAGAGAGAGAGAGAGAGAGCTGCACACCCACCCCTCCCCCGGCCACCTGTCTGTCACCCGCACCTGTCAGAATGTACGTGGGTGGGGGAGAGGGAGAGGGATGAGGGGTGAGAGGTATGGGGATGGAAGGGAGATGGGAAGGGGGCGAAGCAGTGATGGGGAATTATGGAAGGAGCAATTAGATGGGTTGTATACATAATTGCTAATCTACTGCTACTACTGCTACTACTACTACTACTACTACTACTACTATTACTACTACTACTACTGTCACGTCACATAAGTCTCATGTAAAGTAAAGCATAATTTGTAAAGACGGGGAAAGTTAATGCCAGACACACACACACACACACACACACACACACACACACACACACACACACACACACATGCACACACACGTTCAGCGCAATGTTAATGACGTCTTCCTTCCTATTTATTCATGCATACCTCCCCTCCTTCCCCCTTCACCCCGATACTCCCCAGATGTGTGTGTGTGTGTGTGTGTGTGTGTGTGTGTGTGTGTGTGTGTGTGTGTGTGTGTGTAAAGACCAGCCACAGGAGAGAAAGGCGTCCCTGTGTACTCTTAGTCCTCATTCAAAAAGGGACATGAGGCAAAACACACACACACACACACACACACACACACACACACACACACACACACACACACACACACACACACACACACACACACACACACGAACACAGAGAAATACTAAAAAAGGAACGTGGGTGACAAGACAAGTAAAGAAAACGAAGATGGGAAAGAAAGAGAGAAAGAGATGAAACTGGTGAAAAAACATGGAAAAGATCGAGAAAACGAAAAAGAAAACGAAGACGAAAAGGAAAAGAGGAAAATGTGAGGTATGGAAAGCAGGCAAAGTTAAGAGGATGCAAGGAGAGGGCGACAGGAAGATGCTGAGATGCGGACTAAGTTACACGGTGTCTTAGCCTTCAACCCTTTCCTTCACCCCTTCAGTCTGTGATGGATGCCACATTCTTTACCAGTGCTGGACGAGACATGGGTGGTCACAGTCTGCTTTTCCCCAGCCTTCCCTACACTGGATGAACAGCTGATTGGGTTATTCCGTCCCGACCTGAACACAAACTGAGGGTGATGATACCGTAAGTTTGTCCAAATGCAGTGATTGAAGCACCCACGGGAAAAGGAGTTAAGTTATGGGTTATTGAGAAATGTGTAGATTAAAGGTTTGAACGTTTGCCTGCTAACTTAATAGAACTGATTTTTTTTTTACTTGTGTACAAACTGTACGAAGTTTATCTAGATGCAAAAGTAATTACCGGGCTATTGAGAAATGCGTAGATTAAAGGTTACTGTGAATATATGAACATTTGCTTGCTAATTTAATGAAACGATTTTTTTCATCTACATATCTCCCTTCTTCTGTATGTATAGATGTAGTAATTATACCATAGCATCAAGATGAGATGTGATGCTAGATGATAAAAAAAAAAAATACTTGTAATTCTAAACTGATTTAATGCGCCTTGATGAGATAATATATATGGTTATTCAGGAACGCTACCTCTTCTACCACGAAATTGCAATGAGCCGGGAATGCACTGTACCATCTGGATTAAAATAATGAAAGTAGAGAGCAAATGAGGCTGAAAGAAGGGAAGCCAAGGCGGGAGAAAGGAGATAAGATAGAGGAGTGTAGAAATAGTGAAGAAATGATAGGGAGAAAAGTGAAGGGGGAGGGGAGGGAAGGGGGAGCAGAAGAAAGAGGCTGGAGGAAGAAAGGAAATGACGGGGAGATGGTGGGTGGAGGAGGCAGAGGAGGAGGAAAGGAGGTAATACCATACTGAAATAAAAGGCCAGTATCTCCCTTGGGCAGCCAATCACGTGGCGAGAAAGCGAGCCAAGGCTGGTGTGTGTCAGGCCACCACCACCACTACCACCACCACCACCATCGCCGCCGCTAAAATTACCACCATTATCTCCACCACCATCACCAAGATTATCACCACGATTATCTGCCCTGCTATCATTCATTACTCGTGATGAAATATGTACGCTGCCTCCCTGCCCGGCTCCCTTCCACCATCGTCATCTACACCATCATTACCATCATGGCCGTCACTATACCATATGTTGCCTTCACCATCACTGTCGTCTGTACTATCATGATTATCACTATCTATTACTATTACTGTTACTTTAAAGTTTAAATAGGATCTACTGTTACCACCATCACCACCACCACCACTACTATCACTACTACTACTGCTGCTGCTGCTACTACTACTACTACTACTACTACTACTACTACTACTACTACTACCACCATTAACGCTTTCACTCAAATCTAGCATCACAACGAAACACCACCATCACCACCACCACCACCACCACACACCTGTCATCACCATTACACCCCCTTCACCACCATCACCATAATCACTCACCAACCAACATTATTTACCGTCACTGGCAT
>NC_087160.1:18069431-18084431 GCF_035594125.1 Scylla paramamosain
TGTTGTTGTTGTTGTTGTTATTGTTGTTGTTGTTGTTGTTGGTGGTGGTGGTGGTGGAGGTGTATAATCATCATTACTATCATCGTTATTACAATTCACCATCCATGTTATTCACTCTCACTATATATATGTATTGTTACTAAGGTCTTGAGGCGCTTATCAGTGAGAGGTCAGTCAGTCAGTCAGGCGTTATCAGTCAAGCACCGAGTGAGTCATACACACACGCACACACAGAGTTCACCAAGCACAAGTTAGATAATTGGGTTACCAACACACCATTAACTATCAATTATTTCACCTTCAATTATGACATTATGAAAAGTGTTGTTTTTTCACTTATAACTTCATGATGTGATGATATCTAATGGGTCTGGAAATATAGTTAATTACACCGTACGATTACTGTTATAATTTATATAGTTAATACTCCCTCCCTCTCCCTCTCTCCCTCTCTCTCTCTCTCTCTCTCTCTCTCTCTCTCTCTCTCTAACACGACGACACGTACTTATGAAGAGAAAAGTCACTGAATCATGTAAAAAAAAAAAAAAAAAGAACCAGGAAACAAAAGAAAGACAAAATCATCGAGATAAAAGAACAAAATAATAAGCTGAAAATTATACACCAGAGACAACAAGAGAATGCATGACGTGACTGAATGAAAGCTGCATGTCACGAGGAAGAAAACTCTCTCTCTCTCTCTCTCTCTGGTACATATGAGGCGTGTGACCCTATCTGACCTGACCACTCCTCCTCCTCGCCCCTCTAACACGTCCCCTCGCCACGCAACCTCACGCCCGCCCCGCCCCTCACGCCCCGCCCCGCCCCTTCACCCATCCGTCACCCCTTGACCTGCAGTCCTCACCCCCGCTCCCTCTCAGTGACCTTATCTAATAGGGCAATGAATCGGGGCACTAGGGTCACGGGGCCAGCCGTGACTCCCCCAAGGGCCCTATCTGTCCCATCACTGCCTCGACTGCATCTTGCTCACTGTATATCACTGTCAGGCATCACTGTAGTTATTTTGATAGTATAGGGTTGTGTAGTGAAGTTAAACAGTGTAGTGAGGAGCTGAGTGTCTTGATTCGTATTCTTAAAGGTCTCAGTAAGATGTAGTGGAAGGTATTAAGATTTTCAGTGGTGTTTGTATTACTCTATGGACAATTTAACAAAGATTCTGTATCCAAAATAGGAAAAATACATTCACGAGAACCTGACTAGTAAACTCTTTGACCCATAAAAATAACACTTTTCAGAGAACAAAGGGTCTAACAGTAAAGAGCCTGATGGTGCTTATAATCTCCCCTTGTATCCATCAACGTATTAAATTCCATAGTCAAAGTTATCCCTTAAAATTCTGCACTTATTTTAATTCGTATCATCTGTCTCTTCTTATCCCAACGAGACTTTTACATCTCTCCATCTAGTCCTCTGTCAGCCCTGCCGTCCATTCCTCGTACAAATCACATAATGCGACAAAATCATTAGAACCACAGCAGCATCGTTAGCACGGGTTTGACATTTGAAGTCTGGCCACAAAACTATACAAGAAGACCAAGACAACATCGATACATTAAAAGTGTTGCTGGGACTATAGAAATAAAAGAAATGACTCGGAAATACTAAAAAACTAGCAAAAATAATAGATCCTGATAGAGTAAAGTAAAAAATAGTGTTCGCTGGCTAATAGAAACAGAAGATAAGGCTCACAAATACTGCAACACTAGTGGAAATAATAGATTCTCCCGATACTCTCGATCTGTCTTGCTCCGTGTAGGCGAGGAAGAATACGAGGCAGCAACTCAGCAGGGAGGCGGAGGCAGTCAAGGAGCAGATCCAGGGCTTATTACATGAGACTCCAGGTGCATGATTGCTCTCGCGAGGAAATCAAGGAGGAAGATAAGACTGAAATACACTGCATCTCTCTCTCTCTCTCTCTCTCTCTCTCTCTCTCTCTCTCTCTCTCTCTCTCTCTCTCTCTCTCTCTCTCATATTATAACAAAACAATCATACAAGTATTTTTTTTTTAGGAAGGTAATTGTTTTCATATAAAGGCATAAATATTGCGCTTCTCTTTTGATTTATTCTCGGCTGGAACAATTCCCTCGACGTGTGTGTGTGTGTGTGTGTGTGTGTGTGTGTGTGTGTGTGTGTGTGTGTGTGTGTGTGTGTGTGTGTGTGTGTGTGTGTGATAGTGAGGACGATGCTGCCGGCGAGACAAAAGACCTCAGACGAAAAACCTCATAAATTTACCTCAGTGTGATGGCGGCGCCTTAACCCAGCCTGGCCATTCTCTCTCTCTCTCTCTCTCTCTCTCTCTCTCTCTCTCTCTCTCTCTCTCTCTCTCTCTCTCTCTCTCTCTTCCTCCTTTTCACCCCTCCGTCTTACTTATCTCTTACTTCCCTTTTTCCTTACTTCCGTTTACTCCACTGAATTTATCTTTCTTCCTTATTTCTTCCTGCTTCCCTCTTTCCTTACTTCCTTCAGCTTCTTCCATCCTTCTCCCCTTCCTTCCTTCTTTTAGTATCCTTTCTTCTCCCTCCCTTGGTTCCTCTTCCTTCACTACTTTCTTTCTTTCTTTCCTCCTTCCAGTACCTTACCTCCCTTCTTCCTTACTTTCTACTCCTTCCCCCACCTCCCTTCTTACTTCCTTCCTCCTTTCATTATCCTCCTAAGGCACTGACCACTGGCCCTGGCACTAATTAACGTAGGTGAGGCCTTACCTGTGGCACCCTTGGGGATACGAAACTCCTGGTACGAGAAAAAAAAAAAGAGCAGGTAAGGAATTAGTTAGGCAGTAAATGAATCTTGTGCAAATACGTAAGATTGGAAGTAGTAGCCGTAAGATGAATAAATGATTAAATAGGTGGTAAAAAAATACAAGCCAGGAAGGAAAATATTATTGAGGAAATGTGAAAGGTCAAAGTTGGTGGGGTGAAAAAAGACTGAATGGAAAAAAAAATTGAAGAGTAAAGAAGAAATCTGATATGAGGAAAAGATGAAAAGATCCAGAAGTGAAGGAGAAAGAGGAGGAGGAGGAGGAGGAGGAGGAGGAGGAGGAGGAGGAGGAGGAGGAGGAGGAGGAGGAGGAGGACGAGGAGGAGGAGGAGGAAGAGGAGGAGGAGGAGGAGAAACAATTACAATCTTGCTCTCTAAATGAAACAAGTCTCTCTGATTCTCTTTCCCCTTGTTCCTTCCTTCTTTCCTCGCCTGTCTCTCTTTCCCTCGCCCTCTTTCCGTCTTCCTGTTTCCCTCCTCCTCCTCCTCCTCCTCCCAGCACGCGCCTGTCCACCTCGCCCTCTTCCCTCTTATGTTTACATTAAGCAAGTATGCAGCGGGCGACACTTGGCAACCCGCACTACATGAGCCGTATTCCGCAGCTTCTCTCTCTCTCTCTCTCTCTCTCTCTCTCTCTCTCTCTCTGTTTTTACACGGTCTTATTTTTACTATTTTTTGTGAGATTTTAATTTGCATATCCAGTTATTTTCTCATGATTCTTGCTTCGTTTTTAGTGCACAGTTCTCTCTCTCTCTCTCTCTCTCTCTCTCTCTCTCTCTCTCTCTCTCTCTCTCTCTCTCTCTCTCTCTCTCTCTCTCTCTCTCTCTCGTGTTAGTCCTCATTCTCCTTCACGTCTCCTTATTCACAATCTCTTTTTACTACCAATCCTCCTCCTCTTCCTCCTCTTCTTCCACCTCCTCTCACTCTTATACGACACTGCTTCCTCCCGATCTCCCTCCACCCATCTCCTTACCTTTTCTTCCTCCCTCTCCCTCTCTCCCTGCCTGCCTGCCTGCCTGCCTTCTTCCCTCTCCCTCAGAACCGTCTCAATTTCCTCCCTCAAAACCTGCAATTAACTTATTTCATGCTCCTTTTCCTCATAACACCCACGGCTCTCACGCTCCTCTCTCTCTCTCTCTCTCTCTCTCTCTCTCTCTCTCTCTCTCTCTCTCTCTCTCTCTCTCTCTCCCCCTTCACGTGGTTAACTGATTCCCACCAACACACGACACGCACACTTACTTGGGGAGAGTGGGAGTGTGACGCCTTCAGTCTCTCTCTCTCTCTCTCTCTCTCTCTCTCTCTCTCTCTCTCTCTCTCTCTCTGAAACATCCCCAATAAGAACCAAAACCTCTGTCGCTATTTGTTCACTGCACTCTCTCTCTCTCTCTCTCTCTCTCTCTCTCTCTCTCTCTCTCTCTCTCTCTCTCTCTCTCTCTCTCTCTCTCTCTCTCTCTCTCTCTCTCTCTCTCTCTCTCTCAAGATTTGGGCAGCTGATTCCCGGCGCGTCTCTCAGCCGGCCGTCACAACACCACCAAGAATTGAATAGGCCCATTTCCCTTTCAGGAGAGGAAGGCGGGGCTTGGGAAACGGAACTGGAGTAGTGGGAGAGCGAGGGAGAGAAAAGGAGAGGGAGGTAGAGGGAAGGGGTGTGAGGGGGAGGAAGGGGAAGGATGGGATGCGGGGAGGGGGAGAGGAGAGGAAGAATGAGAGTGTAAGGGAGGGGATGGGGACAAGAGGTGAGGGAGGGAGGGAGGGAGGGAGGGGGAGGGAGAGGGAGGAGATGAGTTAAATGCTTGGAAACGGCCATAGAATTATGTCTTAGAACAAAGAGAGGGACAATATGAGAGAGAGAGAGAGAGAGAGAGAGAGAGAGAGAGAGAGAGAGAGAGAGAGAGAGAGAGAGAGAGAGAGAGAGAGAGAGCATAACAACAACGATCACTTTCCTTGTCTTACTTAATTCTCTCTCTCTCTCTCTCTCTCTCTCTCTCTCTCTCTCTCTCTCTCTCTCTCTCTCTCTCTCTCTCTCCATTAGACAAGTCTGTTACTCTCTTCCTGAAACACACAGTTAAATATTTACTCTTAAGGCAAACGGTGAAATGCGCTCTCTCTCTCTCTCTCTCTCTCTCTCTCTCTCTCTCTCTCTCTCTCTCTCTCACACACACACAAGAGCATATGTGCACCAAAATTTGAAAGAGAGAGAGAGAGAGAGAGAGAGAGAGAGAGAGAGAGAGAGAGAGAGAGAGAGAGAGAGAGAGAGAGAGAGAGAGAGAGAGAGAGAGAGAGTGCAAAGGAGAAGGCAATAGAGATAAGAGAAGAGCAAATAAAATAGAACACCAACAGCGACAGAGAGAGAAAGAGAGAGAGAGGGACGGACAGAGACAGCCTTGTGTGAGGAAGAGGCGAGAGAGAGAGAGAGAGAGAGAGAGAGAGAGAGAGAGAGAGAGAGAGAGAGAGAGAGAGAGAGAGAGAGAGAGAGAGAGAGAGGAGCTGAAGGATTGGAGAAGATAGTGATGTTTACTGAGAGATACAATAAATAAAGAGCTAGTTAGTGTGAATGTTACGCCGCGGGTTTAATAAGGCCGGTGTTCAAGGCGACATAAGCTCTAGTAGGGTGTAATAATAATAATAATAATAATAATAATAATAATAATAATAATAATAATAAAAGTCATGGTTATAATAATAATAATAAAAAAATAATAATAATGATGATAATGATGCTAATAGTAATAATGGTGTTGGTGATGGTGGTAGTAGTACTAGTATAAGTAGTAGTAGTAGTAATAACAACAACAACAACAACAACAACAACAACAACAACAACAACAGCAACAATAATAATAGTAATAATAATAATATCAAGGACTTTTTATTTGTCTTTCTACATAACTAGAAAATACTTGATGGCTGTTCAAATATTTGTTATTGATCTCTCTCTCTCTCTCTCTCTCTCTCTCTCTCTCTCTCTCTCTCTCTCTCTCTCTCTCTCTTGTATTCAAGGACAAAATAAGAAACCACGAAAGAGAAAAGAAGCGGAGAGAGAGAGAGAGAGAGAGAGAGAGAGAGAGAGAGAGAGAGAGAGAGAGAGAGAGAGAGAGAGAGAGAGAGAAACTATCACCTCTCCCACAGCTTGGATTCCTTCCGGTCCCTCCCTCCCTCACTTATTCTCTCCCCTTCCCTCCTTTCCTCCATTTCCTCCTCTTCCTTCAGATTCTGGTTCTCTCTCCCTCCTCACTCTTCTTCTCTCCTCTTTACTGGTTGCTCTTCTCTATCATTATTCGCTATTCCCTCTTAAGATTGTGCGCTTCCTCTCTCTCTCTCTCTCTCTCTCTCTCTCTCTCTCTCTCTCTCTCTCTCTCTCTCTCTCTCTGCTATCACCATCATCCGGTAGCCACATATAAAATCGCACGGGAAACTTGAATAAATAAAAAAAAGAAAAAAGAAAACCTGGAATAAAAACAAAACACAGGTGAAAAAAAAAAAATCCAGGAAACGAAGAAAGAAGAAGGAAAGGAAAACACACAAAAGAAGGAAATAAGCGAAAGGCGCAGAATGTAAACAAGAATAGCAATCACAGACAAACACTCAAACAATAAGAAAAAAAAAAAAAAATAGAAAAACGAAAGAAAATCAACCTTTTTTTTTTAGAACACGGAAGACGAAAAAAAACAACAACAACAAATAAGAGAAAGAGAAAAAAAAATTGACAAGAAAAATAGAGGATAGGAAAGAAGGAAGGAAGAGAAACAGAGAGAAATCGAAACAGAGAGAGAAAGGAGGAAGCAAATGTGAGAGGAAACGAGGGAGGGAGAAGAGGGAGGGGAGGAGGAGAACGGGGGATGGGGAGAAGGCCATTAAGGGAGGAGACACCCAAAATGCCTTACATATGTCGTGGCTTAGAGGTCAAAACACGACTTTGTAGGGGTGTGGCGGGTTGGGAGGAAGAGGGGGAGAGAGAAGGAGGAAAGGTGAGGAAAGCTGTGGGGGTATGATGATGGGGATAAAGGGGAAGGAGTGGGGAGCGACAGAGAAAGGTGTGAGTGGTGGAGAGTGTGATGATGGGGATGAGAGAGAGACGGGGGGGAGGAGTGAGAGGAGGAAGAAAGGTGAGGAAGTGGTGGGTGGAAGTGAGGAAGTGAGGGGGAGGGTGGAGTGTTAGATCCTGTGGTTTATTATGAAGAGGAGGAGGAGGAGGAGGAGGAGGAGGAGGATGAGGAGGTAAAGAAGACGCAGAAAGAGAACTAAAAGAAGAAGAAATTGAATGGGGAAGGAGAATGAGGGTGAAGACGAGAAGGAGAAGAAAGAGAAGGACGAGGAGAAGAAAAAGAAAAAAAGGAAGAAGGAAGGAGTCCAGCTAGTGTTTGTTCATCCATGCATGCACACACACACACACACACACACACACACACACACACACACACACGAAAAAAAATGGTGTCAGTTCTACATAAGGGGTCAAGAAATGGTGAGGCGTCGGTAATGCCCAGAAAGGAGGTGTTATCGCAAAGTAAACATTAATAAACCGCCTCGCCCCGCGCATGGGAATTAAGAAAAAGACGGAGATTAATTAAACCCAAATAACATCGTATCATTATTCAAGGACCTCGTTTTCTTTTTTTTTGGGGGGGAGGTTAGTTTAATTTAGCATCAGTTTCTCTTTCTATCTCTTCAGTCTCCTCCTCCTCCTCCTCCTCCTCCTCCTCCTCCTAATCCCCGTATCATCATCTATTCCTCCTCATCTCCATCTCTTCATACTTTGCAAACTATTTCATAAGACTGTAATTTTCAAGTTTTTTTCCTTCTCAAGTTAATTTTTCCCCCATCTCTCTGTTCTCTTTTACGCTTCTGTCACTTTTTTTTTCTGTCCTCTTTTAATAACCTGTCTCTCTTACTTCACTCCATCATTTCCTGCTACGCTCTATCAGCTCTGTCATTTTTTCCATTCCATTCTCTTTCCACTTTTAATAATCCGTGGCCTCCATTTGATTATGTTTTCCTTGCTACTCTTCCCATCCTTTTCTTCTCCTTTCTTTTTTAATAACCCGTCTTCTTTACTTCACTCTATTTCTCTTGCAACACTTTCTGCTCCTCTCTTTTACTTTGCTGCCCCTTTTCTCTTTCCTCTTTTTAACTGCCCGTCTCCTTTGCTTCATTCTATTTCTATTTCCTCACTTGGCGGCGGCGTTTCTTCCTCCTTCCTCTCTCTCTCTCTCTCTCTCTCTCTCTCTCTCTCTCTCTCTCTCTCTCTCTATTAACTCGTCTCCTTGCTCCCTCGCAGCAATAAAATGCAAAACAAGAAACATTCGAGTCTAAAAAGGAACACAATTAATATCACAGCAAACTCTTTATCTATTGAGATGTAATGTGAGTTTTTTTCTTTCTTGTGTGTTTCTGTGTGTGTGTGTGTGTGTGTGTGTGTGTGTGTGTGTGTGTGTGTGTGTGTGTGTGTGTGTGTGTGTGTGTGTGTGTGTGTGTGTGTGTCTTCTCGTCAGGAAAGGAGAGGTAAGGCTATGTGTTTTTTTTTCTTTTTCTTCTTCGTACTTCTCCTCCTCCTCCTCTTCCTGCTCTTTACCTTCGTCTTCCTCTTCGTCTTCCTCCTCCTCCTCCTCTTTCTCATGAAAGGCATAATAATTCATGACAATTACTATATTCTGTTTCCAAAGGGGGAGTTTTCAGCTTTTTTTTTTATCTATCTATTTATTCACTTATTTTTTGAATGGGAAACAGAGTGAGAGAGAGGAAGGGAGGATGAAAAAGCAATTAAATAACTCCACAGAAAAAAAAATACTACGTAAATATATGGAAAAATCAAAACTTTCTCCACATTTTCTCTCTCTCTCTCTCTCTCTCTCTCTCTCTCTCTCTCTCTCTCTCTCTCTCTCTCTCTCTTTTAGCCTAACCAACCATCTAAACTTCCTCTCTTTTCTTCCTTCCTTAACTTCCCTCCCCTCCGTCCCTCCCTCCCTCCCTGCCTCACAACTCCCCTCCGCTTCTTCCTTCATCCTCTCCCTAACCGGCCCCCCTTCCCCTCCCCGCCAATTGCCGCCCCTCCACCAATCAGCGCCGCCGTGAGTGCGTGACGTCACGAGCCATCAAGTCGGAAGAGGATCCAAGTTGTGAGAGAAGAGGAAGAGGAGGAATCGGGTCTTCTTCTCTTGTCTTCCTTGGTGGTGGAGGAGGAAGAGGAGGAGGCGGAGGAGGAGGAATTGCAGTTGGAGGAGCAAGAGGAGGATTTGCGAAAATAGGAGGGAAATTTTGAAGAGGAGAAAGAGAAGAAGGATTTGGAAGAGGAAGAGAAGAAGAAGAGAATAAGAAATTACAGGAGTTGGAGGAAGAAGATATGGACAGACTGCAGGAGGACGAGGAAGAGGAGAACGAGAGAGAGAGAGAGAGAGAGAGAGAGAGAGAGAGAGAGAGAGAGAGAGAGAGAGAGAGAGAGAGAGAGAGAGAGAGAGAGAGAGAGAGAGAGAGAGACTGTGCAACTTACTCTCACAAACGTAAACACAATATTCAATTAGAAGACAAGCAATCATTGAATATATACTCTCTCTCTCTCTCTCTCTCTCTCTCTCTCTCTCTCTCTCGCTCCGTTAGGCAGATGGACAGACGAACAAAGGAGGAACACAGCGACAGACAAGCAGTTTAAGCAAAATATACAATCACTAACAAAAAAAGGAGAGGAAGACACAGACAGAGAGAGAGAGAGAGAGAGAAAGACTGAAAGACACGGACGGACAAACGGACAGAGACGGACAGGCAGAGACAGACAGGAAGGCGGGGCAAGATCGTCATATCTGTCATGTCATACTGCTCTGCCAAAACCTCGACATAGCGCACATAACTCACTTCAAACTCACCCACGTCCTCCTCCTCCTCCTCCTCCTTTTCTTCTTCTTTTTCTTCTTCTTCTTCTTCCTCCTCCTCCTCCTCCTCCTCCTGCCTCCCACCGCCAGCCATTACACGCCCTCCCTTCTTCCCTTCCGAGTCGAAATGCGCTTTTAATGCGGGTCATATTTTTGCTTGTTTTTATCCGAAGAGGAGTTTACGAGTCGCTATTTTTAATCGACCGTTATCGCTTCCACTGATATTCCTGCTGCTACTACTGCTGCTACTGCTTCTACTACAGTTACTACTACTGTTACTACTACTGCTGCTGCTGCTGCTACTACTATTATTACTACTATCACTACTACTCGCCAGCGTCTATCATTTTCACTACAAGAATAACCAGATCAACTTATACTCAGCTACTACTACTACTGCTACTACTACTACTACTATCACTATTCTCACTACTACTCCTACTACTACTACTACTACTACTACTACTTCTATCTAAATATTAAGTCAACTTAGAAGGACGTAACTGAAGACGGCCACTTCTCCTGCGAGGCCTGCAAGTCGTCCACAGTGAGCTAAGAGGTCTCAATTTAGCACTGTTGTCGTCGTCGTTGTTGTCGTTGACGTTGTTGCTGCTGTGGTGGTGGTGGTGGTGGTGGTGGTGGTGGTGGTGGAGGAGTGTTATTGTTGTTGTTGCTTTTTATCTTATTCATCTTTTTCATGTTTTTTTCTTTTTCATTTGTTGAAGCATAAGATTAAAAATACTTGGATATGCACCTTAACTGATACAATTGTGATTAACTTATTATATACTGTCGTTTATACAGCTGAGATGCATAGGAGAGAGAGAGAGAGAGAGAGAGAGAGAGAGAGAGAGAGAGAGAGAGAGAGAGAGAGAGAGAGAGAGAGAGAGAGAGAGAGACCATTACGTCAGTCGAACTGTCCTTGTAACTGAGACGGGATATTATCATTCTCTCTCTCTCTCTCTCTCTCTCTCTCTCTCTCTCTCTCTCTCTCTCTCTCTCTCTCTTATTGTACTGTACCCTCTACTTGACAACATACTATAATCTCTCTCTCTCTCTCTCTCTCTCTCTCTCTCTCTCTCTCTCTCTCTCTCTCTCTCTCTCTCTCTCTCTCAGGAGTTTCCACAGGTGAGTGGCCGTGCAGGTCTATTAATTAAGCATTGGCGGCACGTCAAGGGCAGGGTGGACGTGAGAGTGTGTGTGTGTGTGCATAGCAAGTCACACAATCACCGTCTGTAGTCCTCTCTATATTACTCTTGTTTCGTTAGTTAGGTTAGTTAGGCAGCTTGATCACATAGTTCGTCTGGTCAGTTAGTAAGTACAGTTAGTTCAACAGTAGCTTGGGTTTAAGGTTCAGGTATAGTGAGAATGTTAACTAGGAAATGTTTCAGTGGAGGGAGGGAGGGAGGGAGGGAGTACGAGTGGGGAGTGAATGAATGAATAAATGACATGTTTTAGGGACGTGTATACAATAATGACGAGAGATGAAGCTGAGGAGAAGGCTTTTGTGGAGTTAATTACACGTCAGGACTGTCTGTTATACCCCTGTGTGTGTGTGTGTGTGTGTGTGTGTGTGTGTGTGTGTGTGTGTGTGTGTGTGTGTGTGTTTGAGGATGGTAGGGAGAAGGAATAAGACCGTATGAGATGCTATGTGTGTGTGTGTGTGTGTGTGTGTGTGTGTGTGTGTGTGTGTGTGTGTGTGTGTGTGTGTGTGTGTGTGTGTGTGTGTGTGTGTGTGTTTCGAGACAACGGTGGGAGAGTAAGTCCATAAGGAGACGCTGTTGGGTACCGCAAGGCTTAAAAAGGAGGAGACTACCCGGAGTTAAGAGTTGAGAGAGGATCGGAATGAGTGGCGGGAGAGAAGCCTGGGAGGAATGAGGAGTCGGTGGGAGCGTCGTGTTACAATGGCCACCTTACAACTCCCACAAAAGTAATCGTTCTGTATGTTGGTAACTTTACGAGGGAAAAATATCTGGGAGGAACAAGGGGGGAAAAAATAGGGGGAAAAAAATAAAACTGGGGCGTGCGAAGCGAGTGGGGGTTGTGGGGAAAGCAAAGGTAAATATTGGTGTGGTGTTTTTCTCTTTTTCTTTCTCTCTTTCTCTTCTTTTCGTATCTTCGCTGATGGAGTTTTATTGGAAAGCAGTTTAGTATGTGTTTTGGGAGTTTTGGTTTAGTCTTTCGCAAGTGGTTTCGATAATATGAGCTCAGAAATTCAAGTTTTTTTTTTTTTATTATTTAGTTTTGGTGAAGTTTAATCAGGTTTCCGATAGCGATTTCCTGCTTTTATTTTTTCCTTCCTTGTTTCCAATTTAATACACCAACAGTTTTTCCTAAGTTCAATTAGTTTTTTATACAACCACTGAATTCATGAACAGTTTAAACAAGTTACATTTATCCCTATACAACCACAACTAATACTACTGCGTTTAATTTACCAGCAGTTTTCATAACTTCTATTCATCCTTTTACAATCAGCTCTACATTTAACACATCAGCAGTTTTCTTAAACCCCATTCGTCAGTTTTTCAATACTACATCATATTTTTCCCCTCAACTTAATTATCTTTCCTATAGCAATCTACTAGAGTTTTCCTTCCCCCTCAGCCTTTCATTACACACGTCAGCAGTTCTTTAAGTTCTCCTCCTCCTCCTGTGACATAAAGACTGACTTATTTTGTTGTCTGTGTTACCTCATATTTCATTAAGACAAGACAGATACAGTTCCTGGTTCCCCACGTTTCAAGTCATGCGTAAATTTCTTCTTCCCTTCCTTGCCCTCCTGCTCCTCCTCCTTCTCCTCTTCCTTCTCCTCCTCCTCCTCCTCCTCTTCAGTCCCTTGTGTTCGAGTTACATACCATGAAATGCGACAAGAGACGTAAACGAAAATATGGGTGTGGCGGTTGAAAATATGGGACTTCAAGACTACTACTCTCTCTCTCTCTCTCTCTCTCTCTCTCTCTCTCTCTCTCTCTCTCTCTCTCTCTCTCTCTCTCTCTCTCTCTCTCTGTCTGTCTGTCTGGTGTAGCGTCCCTAAAGACAAATGGCCAAGACTTGTTCCTTCGTCAGTTTACTTCAGCAGATTAGCTCAGAGGAGGAGGAAGAGGAGGAGGAGGAGGAGGAGGAGGAGGAGGAGGAGGAGGAGGAGGAGGAGGAGGAGGGAAGTAAATGAAGCGGAGAGGAAAGGAAACTTAATTGGGAAGGAATTTGTCTGCCATGAAGGTAAAACAGGAGGCGAAGACGGCAGAGGAGGCAGAAGAGGAGGAAAAGGAGAAGAGGAGGAGGAAAACGAGAAGAGGAGGAGGAGAAGGAGGAGGAGGAGGAGGAAGAGGAGGAGGAGGAGGAGGAGATAGCGTCTCTGTCTCTTCGCCTGAGTCGCCGTCGGGAAACTGAAGTCATCTAAAGTTTGTTGTTGGTGGATCGCTAAGTCAGCTGTCCGTCCCTCACCTCCCTTTCTTCCATCCTTCTTTCCTCCTTCCTTTATCGCCTTCACTTCTCTCCTTCTCTCCTCCCAGTGTCACTTAAGCATCTCCCTGTATATCTTCTCCTCCCTCTCTTCTTCCTCTGCTGTGCCATTTTCTCATTCATTTTCTTATTACCTCGTTTTTTTTTTTTTGCATTCATTTACTTCCTCCTACTCCTCCTCCTCTTTCTTTTCCCCGTCCTTCTTCGTTCCCTGTCTCTTTGTCCCTGCCTCTCTCTCTATCCTCCAAGTTTCCCCTTTTTCCTTTTTTTTCCATTCGTCTCTCTAATATCACTTCCTTCCCTTTCCTCTTTCACTTCTTCTCTTCTTCCTCTGACCCATTTCCAACTTGTTTTCTATTTGCTATCCTGCCCCTACAGCTCATGCCTCTCTCTCTCTCTCTCTCTCTGATACAGGAGGTTGGAGATCTTAGGCTATCCTCTCTCTCTCTCTCTCTCTCTCTCTCTCTCTCTCTCTCTCTCTCTCTCTCTCTCTCTCTCTCTCTGCTCCGGGTCCAGCTTGGGAGAGGGAGAGGGCAGTGAGAAGAGAAGGATTATAGTCTTTCTTTCAGTTCAATTTCTTTCTATTTCTTCGATGGGGGATGGAATTTTAAACTTTCCTCCTCGCCTGTCTGGGGAAACTATCCTAACTGCTGTTGTTCCTGTGTATTGTTGTGTTTTGTTATTTAAAGCTGCTGGAATGGAGATTGTATTGATTTTTAACTCTAAACTAAAAAATAAAAAAAACTGGACGTTGTGTGTGTGTGTGTGTGTGTGTGTGTGTGTGTGTGTGTGTGTGTGTGTGTGTGTGTGTGTGTGTGTGTGTGTGTGTGTGTGTGTGTGGGGAAGAGTACTTTTATTTACATTTTTCCTACTAGACCTGCGAACTATCAGGGTTGTATGACCTTGGCTTGGAGGAGGAGGAGGAGGAGGAGGAGGAGGAGGAGGAGGAGGAGGAGGAGGAGGAGGAGGAGGAGGAGGAGTACCATAAAACCTGTACTTCTTTTCCCCACGCCAGACTCTCACACACTCCTCATCTTCACACATTTGCTTTACCCTCCTACACACACACACACACACACACACACACACACACAGAGATTGATGCATTGATAGATACTGATGAACACACGAGCAAGATAGATAAATTTTTCACTATAATATAATAAATAAGTCACAAGAGTACTTACAACCTCCACTATATATATATAAGTAACATCGCAATATATTTCAAAGTGTAAAATTCAAGCACACACACACACACACACACACACACACACACACACACACACACACACACACTCCCTCCCACCCGTCCAAGCTCTGATCTCACCAACCTGACTCCCTGACCGAGGCTTTCTCCTCCCTTACTCCTCCTCCTCCTCCTTCTCCTGGTTTTCTTCCTCCTCCTCTTCCAGCTTCCTAATCCTTCTCTTTCCTGCCGCCTAACACCCTTCCGTACCCTGACCGCTCCTCCTCCTCCTCTCTCTCCCTCTCTCCTGCCCTGGGAAGTGAAATATCAAGCAATCGGGAATGATCGAGTGAGGGAGAAGGGAGAAGGGAGAAGGGAGATAGGTGATGGGTGTCCCTCTCCCACCCCTCTCCCCCCTCTCACTGTCACCCAGCCCAGTGCGGGAGGACTTCGGGTTACATATTGGGGGGAGGGAGAGAAGAGAGGGGAACATCCTACCTCAATCTCGGAGTAAAGAGAGAGAGAAGGAGGAGGAGGAGGAGGAGAGTGGAAAGAAGGGAAATGGAGGAAGCAGAGGACGGTGAATGACGGAGGAGCCTGATGGAGCTATGAAACACACGGAAGGAGGAGGAGGAGGAGGAGGAGGAGGAGGAGGAGGAGGAGGAGGAGGAGGAGGAGGAAGAGGAGAGGAGAAATCTGGAGAGAGGA
>NC_087160.1:18091931-18106931 GCF_035594125.1 Scylla paramamosain
CAGAAGCAGACTAAAGAAAGTTCCATGTAAAAAGAAATAAAAAAAGAAAAAAGGGAAAAAAACTGTGGAAGGGAAATAGTGAAGCATGAGATAAAATGAGAATTTTGGGGAGGAAAAATACATGTTTGGGACGCGATGGAGGGAAAAAGAGAAGATGGACGAGGAGGAGGAGGAGGAGGAGGAGGAGGAGGAGGAGGAGGAGGAGGAGGAAGAAAACTATGAAAACTATTCCCCATGTAGCTGAGTGGAGAAGATGGAGGAAAAGAGGAAGAAAAATGGAGAGGAAAAAGTGGAGAGAACTCAGACAAACTCCTCCCCTTCCTCCTCTCGTCTCCCCTTCCCTCCCTTCACCTGTCACAGCCTCACCTCTTTCCCTTCCTCCCCACTCCCTCCCCACCCACCCAACACAGTTCATAACCCCCGGGGCGCCTCTACCTGTGTGAGAGAGAGAGAGAGAGAGAGAGAGAGAGAGAGAGAGAGAGAGAGAGAGAGAGGACAAATCATACACTATGCAACCACTAGCATTATACGGTGGCCAGACATAATTAACAAGACAAACACCTCTCTCTCTCTCTCTCTCTCTCTCTCTCTCTCTCTCTCTCTCTCTCTCTCTCTCTCTCTCTCTCTCTCTCTCCTCATCTCTATATTATCATACATATAGACAACTTACAAATCTATTCTTATTTCTCCCCTCGTGACCGATCCTTCCTGTCTTCCTCTCTTAACTCACTCGTAATTTATGCACCGCTCTCTCTCTCTCTCTCTCTCTCTCTCTCTCTCTCTCTCTCTCTCTCTCTCTCTCTCTCTCTCTCTCTCTCTCTCTCTCTCTCACTCTCTGTCCCTCTCCCTCTCTCTTTCTTCCCTCCCCTTTTATGTGTAATTCAACGAGTCCTAATTTTATCAACCACTTCATTGTACTTCACACCTCTTCATCCCTCAGTCTCCCTCTGCGTCTGAGTTATCTTGCTCAAACACCGAGTTTTATTTTTTTGATCTTCTTTATTGAGCTTGAATCTATTTATTACGACATTAATCTCTCAGGTAAGACGTAAGTACAGGTGTGTTTATATTACCCATCCCTTGGCGACTTTATAGCAGGACCTCTCTCTCTCTCTCTCTTTCTCTCTCTCTCTCTCTCTCTCTCTCTCTCTCTCTCTCTCTCTCTCTCTCTCTCTCTCTCTCTCTCTCATGTTCCTTCCTTTATCAACGATCCTTATTTTGTTTATATAATATATTATTGGAACACCTAACACACATTCTCTCTCTCTCTCTCTCTCTCTCTCTCTCTCTCTCTCTCTCTCTCTCTCTCTCTCTCGTGTTACCTCTTTTATCATTATTGCTTCTTTTGTCTTCCGCTTCCTATTATCTCTCGTTCCGCTCTCCTGCGCTCCCTCGCGGCCCAGGGAAGGTAGGAGGGGAAGGAGGAAGGAGTGAGGGGAGGAAAAATACCCAAAACTCATTTTCAGGCAATGATGTGGGCATATGGGCGTCACTCCGTCACTGTCAGGGGCACGGGGGCTCCTCTCTCTCTCTCTCTCTCTCTCTCTCTCTCTCTCTCTCTCTCTCTCTCTCTCTTGTAGGTAATTTTCTTCTATATCTGTATAATTATTACTCGACTCTATTTTTTTGGCCCTATAGTCTCTCTCTCTCTCTCTCTCTCTCTCTCTCTCTCTCTCTCTCTCTCTCTCTCTCTCTCTCTCTCTCTCTCTCTCTCTCTCTCTCTCTCTCGTGCCACGCCTTCCTGCTAACAGAGGCGCCCAACACATGTTACTTCATCATAATGTTAAGTGCCAGTTCTACGAGGAGGAGGAGGAGGAGGAGGAGGAGGAGGAGGAGGAGGAGGAGGGGGAGGAGAATTTTAACACTCAGGTGGCGTTGGCGGTCCCGAGGCTATCCTGGGCAGATGCGCGGGTGAGTAAGGCGGGGATGAGGCAGTTCTCCTGAGCGCTCATGAATATCTAAGTCACCCCATCACCGCCTGCTCACCGCCGCCTCCTGGCCCTCACTTTCCCTCACCACTCAATCCAGCCACCCACCTTCCTCCCTCTCTCTCTCTCTCTCTCTCTCTCTCTCTCTCTCTCTCTCTCTCTCTCTCTCTAACTATCCCTTCTCCTCGTAGGTTAAGTTAGGTTAGGTTAGGTTAAGTTCAGTTAGGTTATCCCATCTTCTCTCTCTCTCTCTCTCTCTCTCTCTCTCTCTCTCTCTCTCTCTCTCTCTCTCTCTCTCTCACTAATTATTAATTTGTCTTTCCTCCACCTTTCACCTTCCTCCCAAACGATAATTTCTCTCTCTTTATTTATTTAACTGCAAGGGAAGGTCTGGCTTAGGGCAACAAAAGCTTGTATAAAGTCCACTTATGAAAAGACCCGCTTAAAAATAGGCCTACTTATATATAAAAAGGGGAATTTGCATATGCATGTATATGTGTCCACTTGTATTACTGTCAGTTATTTGTGTTACTCCCATCCACATTATTAAAGTTTCTATTTTTCCCCATTTTTGCTGATTTATGTTCCCTTATCTTCTTTCTGTCCCTTTATCTTATTTTTTCTGGTGGTATATGCACCTCCACTTATCTCCCATCCACATCAGTACAATTTCTATTCTTCCCCATCGTTTCTGATTTCTGTTCACTTATCTCGTTTCTGTCCCTTTATTTTATTTTTTTCATTGGTATCTACTGGTATAAGCACCTCCACTTATCTCCCATCCACATCATTACAATTTCTACTTTTCTGTATCCATGATTTCTGTCCGTTCACCTTAATTCTTTCATTACTTCCACCACCTCCACTACTTAACCTACTTCCTTCTAATCCACACCTGCTAAACAAGAACTTTTTCCCACAATCTTCCAGTAATCTCCACTTCTATTCATCTTCACTCCGTTCTTCTTCATCTACCTCCACCTCAATCTTCCACAATCTCTTCTTCCACTCATCTCCACCCATCCCCTCCACCACCACGCCCTTGCACACACCACCATCACCTCCTCCACCCTTTTCCCCATCATTACTCTCATATCCACCTTTCCTTCCACTCTCCCATTCCTTCTCAGCACTCTATTCTGTCTCCCTCCCTTCTGTCCTTCCTCTCTCTTCAAGCACCTTATATATATAGCATCTCCGTCCCTATCCATTGCTCTCTCTTTCTTATTCTTTCTCCCTCCCTATCCATCCCTCCCCGAGCACTCTTGACTCTCTCCATCTCCATCCATCCTTCTCTGCCTCCATTCTTTTCCTCGCCCCCATCAAGTCAATATTCTCAGAGGTGTTCATCTTCCTTGCCATTCCCTCACGTGTTATATTTACCTTGTACCTTTGCCTTCTCGATACAGGTGAGTCTTGCATTGTATTTACTGTATTCACACCTTTATCTCTCTCTCTCTCTCTCTCTCTCTCTCTCTCTCTCTCTCTCTCTCTCTCTCTCTCTCTCTCTCTCTCTCTCTTGCTTTTTTCCTTGATCATTATTACTTCTTTTGTTTATATATTTTATCCTTTGACTCTCTCTCTCTCTCTCTCTCTCTCTCTCTCTCTCTCTCTCTCTCTCTCTCTCTCTCTCTCTCTGTCTCGTGCCTCCGTCTCTTCCTCCTCCTCCTCCTCCTCCTCCTCCTCCTCCTCCTTTTCTTCCTTCAGTTCAAGTTTCACAACGTAACAGTAAAAGAATGTTGATGCGAAATTACTTGAAGTAAAACAATCTCTCTCTCTCTCTCTCTCTCTCTCTCTCTCTCTCTCTCTCTCTCTCTCTCTCTCTCTCTGTGTGTGTGTGTGTGTGTGTGTGTGTGTGTGTGTGTGTAACGTCCTCACCTCATCACTCTTTGGCATCTCATCTTTTTTTTTCTCCTCTTTCTCTCTTTTTCTCATCTCTCCCCTTGCTCCCTCTCATCCCTCTTGTCTTCCTCATGTTACGTCTCGCCTTCCCTTGCCACCTCCTGTCCCGCGCGCCTGCCTGTCTCACGTTCGCACCTTCCCCTCCAAGCCACCAGAGGGCCATAGCAAGCAAGAGAGAGAGAGAGAGAGAGAGAGAGAGAGAGAGAGAGAGAGAGAGAGAGAGAGAGAGAGAGAGAGAGAGAGAGAGATGGGTTTTTGGAGGAATGTAATTAGGAAGAAAAAATGATGATAAGGATGCTAGGAATTGTTGAGAGAGAGAGAGAGAGAGAGAGAGAGAGAGAGAGAGAGAGAGAGAGAGAGAGAGAGAGAGAGAGAGAGAGAGAGAGAGAGTCTAAGATAGGGTTATAGATCCCTCCCTTCTTTTCCACAATCACCACTGGTCACTGATTTCCAACCAAGATACCATTCACACTTCACCACCGCCACTACCACCACCACCATCACCACCACCACTACCACCACCACCACCACCACCCGGTCCATAGAAACCCATGTATGGCAGCAATGTCTCCTTGGGAAGCAGCGGGAGGCGGGCGAGGGTGAGAACGAGGTTGGTGAGGGTGGTGGTGGGTGGGAGAGGTGAGGAGAAGGTTAAAGTCAAGGTGAAAACAGGTGAAGGCGCTGGGAGGGAGAGAGGGAGAGGGAGAAGGGAGGGAGAAGGGAGAGGATGGGATGGTAATGAAAGAAGGCAGTGTGGTGCGTTCCCTTTTCTTCCCTTCTCTCTCCCTTTTACCCTCCCTTTCCCTTGTTACCTGTCTATGCACACCTGTTTCCTCTCTCTCTCTCTCTCTCTCTCTCTCTCTCTCTCTCTCTCTCTCTCTCTCTCTCTCTCTCTTTCAGCAATTCTTAGCATCCTTATCATTTTTTTCCTCACTAATAACATTCCTTCCCCTCTAACCTCAACCCAGACCTTCAGTTTATCATGTACTTTATTTTCCTTTCAGTCACTTTACTCAAACGCATTCCTTCCTTTCACATTCTCCCTCCTTTTGTTTTTATTTTTCCTCCCTATAATTTCGCTCTTTTACAGCCAACCGTCCCCTTTCTCCCGGCGTACTGTCCCTCTCCCTCTCTCTCCCTCTCTCTCACTCTCTTTCTCTTCTCCCTGACCCTCACACCTTACAAAATATTCTCCCCATCACCCCGACAATAAATCTGCCACTCCTTTCTTCCATCACTGACCCTCCGCCGTCTCTCAATTTATTCCTCCTCCTCCTCCTCCTCCTCTTCTTCGTCCTCCTCCGTCGCCCTCGTGAGCTGAAGACTCCTGCCCTTACTGTCTATTCTTTGTCTCTCACTTCGAGTTGTGTAGTTGTGGTTAGTTGGTCACGAGAAGTTTGCCAGGGTGAAAATAGAAAGGGTGTCGTTCGTTCTTCCTTTGTGTTCATTCTTATAATTCTTTTTTCCCCTCTTCCTCCTCATCCTCTTTTTTTCTTTCTTCTCGTTATCTTCCTTTGTGTTCCTTTTCCTCATTCTAGTCCTTGTTTTTCTCCTGATTCTCCTCCTTCTTTGTCTTCACTTTCTTATTCACCCTTCTCCTTTTCCATCTCCTCTTCTTCATTCTCATCCTTTGTGTTCCTTTTCCTTCTCCTCCTCCTCGTCCTTCTTCTCTTCCTACGTCTTCTCCTTTTGATCTTTTCTTTCCTCTTCCTCCTCCTTCTCTTCCTCTCCGGTTTCCTCCTTAACTCATGCGAGGAAAAAAACATCATGCGCTGCAAAATATTTTTCTTTTGATTTTCTGCTCTAAAAATCTGAGCGCAAATATGGTTAGTGTTAAGAAAACCAGCCGGGTAATTTTGGTATCGGGTTTGTGAGAAGTCAAGTCACTGTTTTTCTTGATTTAATGCGGCTTATGATTAATTAATTAGTTCGATTTTGTTATTCTTTTCATCATTCATTATATTTACACAAGCAGATGAGGAGATGGAATGTCTTTTTTTTTTATTTATGGAACATACCGCCCCCCCAAAAAAAAAAAAAATGGAAGAAATACACAGAAATGAACGTTCTTAATTTGTTACCAGCCAGCCCGCTATTTCCTTCAGCAATCTCTTCAGCTTTTTCATTTTTTTCTCTTCTTTTCATATTTTATTGAATTTTTTATTTTTTACAAAGAGACCATTTCATATTCCGTCTTATCTCACTCTCTTCACCACTTTAACTTTTTTTTTTTAAGCATTAAGATATGATTTGCTCAATTTTTATTTTCCTTACATACTTATTCTCCTCTTTGCCTACAAACTGATTTATTCTTCACTTATCGCATTCCCCATCATCACATTTCCCTAAGAGAAGCAACACCACCACGGCTTCCTCCTGCTCCTCGCTGACTGTCTTCTTATCTTTTCTTTACATATAAATCTCCTAATATATTCTTCACTATGCGCATTGCCATCACCACATTTTTCTATTAGTACCATCACTATCGTGGCTTCCCCATTTAACTATCATAAATATTCGTAGATTATTTTTTTTTATCTCTTTACTTCTTTCTTTCTTTCTATCTTTTCCTAAGTGCAAGTTTGGTATTTTATTCCTCGGTTTTTTCTTGTTTTATTTTCTGTTCTGCCGTCATAATCATACCTTTCTCTTCGCTATCATAAATATTTTCGTCTTTTTTTCTCCTTTCTTACTTTCCTTCTTTCTTTTACGAGCTAACTTTTTCACTGATTTTCTGCCTGCTCCGCCATTTCTCAGTAGTAGCATCATAATCATACCTTTCCCTTCACTATCATAAATATTTTCGTTCCTGTCTCTTCCTCTTTTCTTTCTTTATTACCTTTTTTTTTTCCCTTACGCACTAACCTCCTCATTTCTTTTCAACTTTCTGCATCACCATCACCACAACGTCTTAATGATCAGTGCCGTGGCTTCCCTTCATTATCAAATATTTTTTCGTCTTTCCGTTCTTTCTTTTTTTTTCTCTCTCTCTCTCTTACGCACTAACCTAATTAATTTAAATTTTATTCCCTTACGCACTAACCTCCTAATTTCTCTTTAATTTTCTGTCTTACCGTCACAGCAATTTCTTAATGGTTAGCATCGTGACTTCCTCCCCAGTATGATAAATATTTTCACGTCTCCTACTCTTAATTTCCTTTTTTTCTATTACTATTTCATCTTTACGCATTAACCTAATCTATTTTCAACTTTCTGCCTTGCCGTCACAGTAATTTCTTAATAGCAGCATCAGTATCGCGGCTTCCTTCTCAGTATGATAAACATTTTCACGTCTCGCTCCCCGCGCCTCACACCCGCCCCTCCGTTCCTCCCCGGGTGGGTGTGGGATGTCAGCCACAACCCCTCATCAGCGGTCGACCAGGTAAGCCGGCCAGGTGACACACGGTAATTACTCACAGATCGGGGAGGGAGGGAAGGAGAGAGAGGAAGAGGGAAGGAGGTATGACTAGGCCTGTTTGGGTTCTCTTCTATAGTCTGTAATTTTTTCCTCCTTTCCTCCTGCCTATAAATTTTCACGGGACTGATTGTTATGTTTGTTACTGTGGTGGTGGTGGTGGTGGTTGTGGTGGTGGTGGTGCTAGTGGCCGACCGTCTACCACCACAATCACCAGTGTTAACCATAACTATCAATTCGGTAATTTTTTTCGCCGCCAAGCAAACCGGAACCACCCATCCATCTAACGACCATCCAGTTCACACTCCACCATCACTACCAGCTGTACTGCCTGTCCTTCCCCTTCCACCCACCCACCCACCCACACACACACACACACACACACACACACACACACACACACAAAGCCATCCATCCATACATACATATATACATCTGATACATTAAAGAACATGACAAAAGAAATAAAATCTGTATGACTGAATTCAATGCAAAGTTTTGAAAAATGTAGCACCCACCAACTCACACTCACCTACATCCACCCACGCATCCATCCACCCACACTCACACCCTGACGCATCAAGGAACACCACAGACGAATAATCATGAAGTGCGGACAAGTATTATTGAAGTTTTTACGAATCTAATGGCAAGGCGTGTAGTCCTGACCGTGTCGTCATCTTCCTCGCTGCCGGGCGTAAAATGAGCTCAATATTTACCCGCGCATATTCGAAGACTGGGCGTAGAGAGAGACGGGCGGAGGGGGTGGAAAAAAGTATTATAGACATATGCAAAACACACAGTCCTTGCCGTATAAGTAGTGTGTGTGTGTGTGTGTGTGTGTACTCATGACGCAGCAAAACTAATACAAGACAAGGCAAATAATATATACATGAGTGTCAACAGAACACACGCACACACACACACACACACACACACACACACGGAAGACAGCACGAGTGAGTAATAAAAAAAAACACAACAAAAACAACTTAAGGAAACTCCAATGAAGAGTAAAGAAAGGAAAAAAGAAAACAGCTCCTTCGTGGTGATGGTTACCGATCCTTTTAGCAAGTGAGTTTACCTGAGAGAGAGAGAGAAAGGAAAGGACAGAGGGAAGAGAGGGAAGGGAGGGAAGGCGAGGGGCTCCGGCAGTACCTAACAACAGCACCTGAGGGAGAGCAGCACAGTAACTAGAGACAAGGACAATACAGTACCTGGCCAGAGCGAAGGGGAACTGCCGAGGGTCGTACCTGTGGAGGAGAGACGCCAAATTAACATAAGAATACCATAGCAATAAACTAGTGGTAATAATGATGCAGTGATGATTATGTGAGGAAAGTAACAGTGAAAATGTGGGTAATATAATGACAAGGATACCATATAAATAAACTAGTAATAATAATAGCGATACAGTAATAGTAAAGGTAGCAATAAATACGTGGGTAAAATAATGACAAAAAGTATCATAGCAGTAAATTAATGATAACAATAACGAAACATAGAAAGGCAACTGTCGGAAAAAAGTGTGTAAAATAATAGAAAAAAATATATATAACAGGAATACTACAAAGGTAACAAAAGAATAACAAAAAAAAAACTAAGCTCACAATGAATACATGAACGAAAAAGAAAAAAGAAAGCTGTAATGGCAATGAAATTATATCAATAACAAAAATAAAAGAGATAAAAGGAAAAACTTAATTCATACCGCCTTTATTTACTGTGGGTCAACTTTTTTTGTACCAGGAAGAGGAGGAGGAGGAGGAGGAGGAGGAGGAGGAGGAGGAGGAGGAGGAGGAGGAGGAGGAGGAGGAGGAGGAGGAGAAGGAGGAAGACCAAAAGGTGACCACTAAACTACCGGGTCACAAAACACACAAGAAAAGCAAATTACACATCCTACCAAATGTTCCTCCTTCTTTCTCTTCCATCCATCCATCCCTCCTCCTCCTCCTCCTTTTTCCTTCCCTCCTCCTCCTCCTTTTTCATTCCCTCCCTCCCTCCCTTCCTCTGCCTCTCTCCCAACCACCTTCCTTAGGGATACGGAAGACTACCTTCTGCAAACTTCCTCTTCCTCCTCCTCCTCCTTCTCCTCCTCCTCCAGTCGTAAAAAGAGCATAGATAAGACGCGTGGAGCGAATAAAGCCACGGATTAATGATCAAGAGCATAATTTTACTTCTTATTTTCACTGAGGGATATTGAACATTATTATATTAAGAGGAAGAGGAAGAGAAAGAAGAAGAGGAGGAGGAGTAGCAGGAGTAAAGCATAAGCAAACACTGATAAAAAAAAAAAGTGCAAAATTAATTATCCCTCTTGCAATAAATTCCGCTAATTATGGAGGCGGAGAGAGAGAGAGAGAGAGAGAGAGAGAGAGAGAGAGAGAGAGAGAGAGAGAGAGAGAGAGAGAGAGAGAGAGAGAGAGAGAGAGAGAGAGAGAGAGAGAGAGGCGTAAAGGGTAGTAGTAATATAGCATCCTCAGTTCTTCTCTTTATGTTCAGTCAACCCGTCGCCTTTTCCTGCCTTCAAATACCTCGCCAGGGAACCGCAGGAATCTTGGCATCGGGTAGAGTACGATTTTCTGCCTTCAAAAATCCCTTAAGATGGGAAAAAGCGCATTCCAGGCCTCAAGAGGAAGAGGAGGTAGAGGAGGAGGAGGAGGAGGAGGAGGAGGAGGAGGAGGAGGAGGAGGAGGAGGAGGAGGAGGAGGAGGGTGGTGGAGGAGGTAGAAGATAAAAATCGTAAAGGCAAACAGGTTGAAGAGCAATAGAGGAAGAAACGAACGAAAACTACAGGAATGATAAAAATAAAAAAAGTATGAGGACTTGAGGCAGACAGACAGACAGACAGAGACAGAGAGAGAGAGAGAGAGAGAGAGAGAGAGAGAGAGAGAGAGAGAGAGAGAGAGAGAGAGACGAAAAATCCACACCTGTTAGCTTAGTTGTGTCTGACCTTGAGAGCACAGCGGTTCAAGATGACTGTGATCCACTCCTGCCCCCCTTAAGGAACCATCGTGAAGGGATAAGGGTGATGGTTCTGCCTCTTCCTTCCTTCCTTCCTTCCTTCCTTTACTCTCCCTCCAGAACCGCGTAGGAGATAATTTTTCTATCGTATTATGAAACATTTCTGCACGGTACGTCTTCCTCTACATTCAAAAAGGCTGTAGTTGAAGTTCTACTGGTTTTTAAGGGTGTTTTTTTTTTAGATTATAGTGACAGGTTAGTGAAATTTCTACATAATTAACAGGAGAAACGTACTTGAGAACCCGTCTGATTATTCATGTGGCCTCTGAAAATAGTCGTGGTGAAACAGCAAAGCGTTTCTCAATAGTCATAGTGTAGATATGATAGAACAACCCAACACGTCCATCTTTCACGCAACAATAGAGCAATAATCCTTCTTTTTCTTCTTTTTTTTTTTTTCCTTCCATCTTCCTCTTCCCTTTTTCTTCTTGGAACATTAAATGAAATACCACAGATATGATAGGACAACTCAGCACCTCTATTTTGGACTCGACATTTGAGCAGATTCTATTTTACCTTGTTTCCATTCTCCCTTCCACCTTCTTTCCTTTTCTCATTTCTGGTAACTCCCTTCCTCCCTTTCTTTCCCGTGCAATTCGTGGAATCTTAAGTAAACTAGATAAGATAGGACAACCAAGCACTTCCTATTTTTCCCTCATTTCCATTTTCTTCCCTTCCATCTTGCTGTTCCCTTTCCTCATTTCAGGTCCTTCCCTCCCTCTCCCTCTCCGCTTCCCGTGCAGTTCGAGAAGTGATACGACAACCAAACACGTCCTATTTCTTTCCCCTCATTTCCATTTTCCCTTCCTTCTTGTTCCCTTTCCTCATTTCTGGTCCGTCTGTCCCTATCTCTTTCTCTCTCTCCCTTTTCTCGCACAATTCATGGAACCTTAAGTAAACTAGGGTACGGTCTGTGGTCGGTCGGTCCTTGGGTCTATAAAATGGTAGCATGAGTCGACAAAAAATTAAATCCTGGTACAAAGCTTCTGCCGCGACTGAGGAAGCGACGAGGAGGAGGACAAGCAGGAAGACGATGAATTTGCAGTACTAGTTCCTTCTTTCCTTCTACTGACCAGCACGTCATCTTGAAACTTAACGTGATCTTGCCGTAATGAGTAGTAGTAGTAGTAGTAGTAGTAGTAGTAGTAGTAGTAGTAATAGTAGTAGTAACAGTAGTAGTAGGAAGAGTAGGAGGACACGAGGACGAGTAGAAAGACGATGAAGTGTATTTTCTACTACTGACCACCACGTTATCTTGAGGCAGAAGCAACGGTGCCGGTATTATTATTATTATTATTGTTATTATTATTATTATTAGTAGTAGTAGTAGTAGTACAGGAGGAGGAGGAGGAGGAGCAGGAGGTGGAGGAAGAAGAGGAGGAGGAACAAAATCACGTGACTGCTCCATCGCTCTCACGGTCCCGCGGAACGAAATTTCGAACCATTGGCCGAACGAATCCTCAAAATGAAGCGTCTCTTTACAAATATGGAAGAGGAAGAGGAGACACCCGCCTATATCGCCACCCCCACTCGCGCTCTCTCTCTCTCTCTCTTTCTCTCTCTCTCTCTCTGAGCCACGAGTCGAGCATGCGTCTAGGGATTTCGGTGCTGACCACTTATTCGGATATCTTCCATCGCCGAATACATTATAGTTTGCATAAGGTAACAACTCTGGTGGGCAAGAGAGAGAGAGAGAGAGAGAGAGAGAGAGAGAGAGAGAGAGAGAGAGAGAGAGAGAGAGAGAGAGAGAGAGAGAGAGAGAGCGTTCTGTGTGTGTGTGTGTGTGTGTGTGTGTGTGTGTGTGTGTGTGTGTGTGTGTGTGTGTTTTCAATGATTTAAATCCACGCTACATTTCAGGTATGCTTGTTATTATACCTTTTTTTTTTTTTATCGATACAGGGAAGGTTACCGTGACACACACACACACACACACACACACACACTGTAAGGAGGGTCAAAGGATGTTGTCTTCACGGTAATTAGGTAGGTGTGTGTGTGTGTGAGGGAAGGGTGGCGAGGGGAAAGGAAAGCTACCTGGACGCACTAAGTGGACCCACCGACACACACACAAACACACACACACACACGTGGGAACAATGCTTCATTATAACGGCCAGCCACGACTCTCTCTCTCTGTCTCTCTCTCTCTCTCTCTCTCTCTCTCTCTGTTGGTCGGCATTTCCTTAATCACTCGTATAAACAAGTCAAACAGCCACTCAACTGTTACGTCAGTCTATCCATCTGTCTGTCTAAACAATCAAAGCGAAGTAAATACACAAGTGAATCAAAGAAGCAAAAGAAACAAACAAATAAGCAAGCAGACAAGCAGGCATGGAAGCAGAGAAGCAGACAAACAAGCAAAGCAGGCACAGCAAACCACATTCCCACAGCAAGAGGCGAAAGCTATTCACCGCAAACTAAACCTAATCAATGGTTTTCTCTTTTTCTTTTTATTGTTTTTCTTCGCGCAGTGTTCAAAGTGAGATTGGTTTTGGCGGGCTGGTCTGGGAGTCTCTTAATGCGGAGGGAAGGAACGAGGAGGAGGAGCAGGAGGAGGAGGTGGAGGTGGAGGAAGGTCGGACTGTGTTTGGGTGGGAGGAGTATGCGAAAGATGCCCCGGGAAAGGTAGAGGAGGAGGAGGAGGAGGAGGAGGAGGTAGAGCAGTAATGGTTCACAACACAGTACCATTTGCTAACTCTTCCTCAGGCACTTTTTCCGCCTCCAACACTGCAGTAATTCTCGCTTTTACAACCTTACCTCACTCGCTAGAGCCTTTAAACTCGCTGCCACAAAGCTAATGCAATATAAAGCACTACAACGACTGCTGCTGCTGGTATTGCTACGTCTGCTACTACTACTACTACTACTACTACTATTCGTACCACTCCCAGTATCTCATTTCATTCTTCAATATCAAAACTCACTCTTTAACTACTACTAATATTACAACTACTATAGCTACTACCTACAATAAATCATTAACTACCGTCACCACCACTTCCATTACTACTACTACTACTACTACTACTACTACTACCACTACCACTACCACCACCACCACCACTACTACCCCCAATCACCCTTCCAGACGGCGCATTCCCGCAGCAGTCCCTGTCACCAGCCATGCACCCTGTCAGGCGTGGCAAGCGTCGGTGTCACCCTCTCAAATGCCACGCCGCGCAGAACGAATCTCGGGGTCACTCTTATTATCCAGCATACGGCGGCAGTGTTTTTCCTCCTCTTCGGTCCTAGAGGTGCTCCCGTACAAGCCCCGGCCCCCTCCCCCGTCCCACCACCCGTCCCTCCCTCGCCCCTCGCCTCTCCCTATCCCCACGTCCTCCTCTACTCCTCCTTCTGTTCCCCGAGGCTGCCTTATGACTCACTGTGCCTTATATGTGTCGAGGGGCCGCGGGGGAACGCACCGACCACTGCTACCGAACCGAGCGAGAGAGAGAGAGAGAGAGAGAGAGAGAGAGAGAGAGAGAGAGAGAGAGAGAGAGAGAGAGAGAGAGAGAGAGAGAGAGAGAGAGAGAGAGAGAGAGAGAGAGAAGCCTACACACCCAGCTCACACATACAAACTAACGGAATTAAAACAATGTTCAGTTGCCCCAAATTCAGATATGCATGCAGATAAGCGAATCACGGGCGAGGCGGACACGCGTATGCATATCCATACGAGGACTGCAAAGGTCGTGTACGTGTGTGTGTGTGTGTGTGTGTGTGTGTGTGTGTGTGTGTGTGTGTGTGTGTGTTGCAGTAAATGGGTGGCGATCCTGTGGTTGGCGGGGGTGGGGTGGAGGCCATGGTGCAGCGGTGTTGGCAGCGGTGGTTATGAGGCGAAAATGATGGTAATGATGACAAACGTGTGAAAAATGAGAAGCTCGTGTGTGATGATAAGACGAGCAGGGGAGGGAGGCACCGCGCGCACCGGGGACGCCGCTAACAAACTAACAAAAAGAGCAAGGGAATGGGTGGAGGCAGGGAAGGATTGCAATTTTTTGTTTGTGTGCAATATCTTTCAAGGGAATGATCGTTGTTCTCAATGGGGGATTTGGCAACGCACGCCCTTCAGACAGTATTGGCGGCGTGGCGCAAAAGGTGTGACCGCAAGGCAAGAAAGTAATTCCCACGACAACTTTTCCTTCCCACAGAGATAGACATACGTAAATACTGCTTGCTCAGTTCTGCTCTTTATTATTATTATTATTATCATTATTATTATTATTATTATTATTATTATTATTATTATTACTACTACTACTACTACTACTACTACTACTATTACTACTACTACTCCTAATACTAACGAAACAAGAACAGCAGCAGCAACAACAGCAGTAGTAGTAGTAGCAGAAATACCAATAACAGCAGCAGCAGCAGTAGGAGCACCAGCAGCGACAGCAGTATCAGTAGTGATTCCTGCAGCACCACCACCACCACCACCACCAGCAGCAGTGGAGTAGCAATAGTGGCCATGTGGTCTTGTTTCGTAATGCGGTTGCGGCATCCATTCGCGGTTGGAGGCCATGACCACAGTGCTCCAGCCCGTTGGGGGGAGGAGGAGGAGGAGGAGGAGGAGGAGGAGGAGGAGGAGGAGGAGGAGGAGGAGGAGGTGGTGAGTGTGTAGAGGAGGTGGACAAGGCGAGGATGTGTGGAGGAGATGGACGAGGAAGAGACGGTGAATGTGAGGTGGACGACGAGGAGGAAGTGAGTGTGTGGAGGAGGTAGACG
>NC_087160.1:18109431-18121931 GCF_035594125.1 Scylla paramamosain
AAATGAGATATAAATATTTCAGTTTTGAAAATGTGGGATCAAATCAAATATTGGCCATTACCTAGTTAATGGGCAGCGATCCGCCGAGCTCTTGAGGAAGGGAAGGAAAAATAAAATGAAAGTGAAGTGGAAGAGAGAGACTAATGATGCAGAGGTACCCGAGAGGAGGAAGAGGAGGAGGAGGGATACCTTAAAAAAAAAGAGCAAATGAGAGAGGGGGAGCAAAAAAGACGGAGTAAAAATTTGAATGTAAAATGGCTCGCAATATATAGATTCCTTGAAGCAAGAACACTGATACGGACAGAAGTAAATATTGGAGGGAAGCAAGACTAAAAAGATGGGGAAGGAATACTGCAGTTTTTACTACTACTACTACTACTACTACTACAATAACTACTACTAAAGACGCAGAACTAAGACACGTATAAACTTCAACAATTTATATATACACAATAAAAGACCTCACACACACACACACACACACACACACACACACACACACACACACACACACAGACACGCAAGGCAGAATGGGCCATTCAGGGGAGGCGCGTTTTTCCTTCCATAAAGATGGCTCTCAAAGTCGCTCGGACGCTTCCAGAGAAACAATTGCTGCCTCAGAATGCGCACGGAACGGAAAAGAAAAGAAAAGAGCGAACGAAAGAAAGAAAGAAACGAGATACAAGAAAAATGGAACAGAAAGAGATATAAGACTACGAGCTGGCGGAGACAAAAGACAAGAATGAATGATGAAATAAAGAAAAAATGCATTTCGAATTTACGACTTCAAGACGGAGAAAGATTACACACACTCATAAAGGAAGGAATAAAAAGCGCACTTGAAAGATGGCTGCCGACACTGCCTTGTTAAACCCCGAAGCGGCATAAAGTTAAAACACACCTCGTAAAAATACACGATTGATATTTGCATTTATCTTGTAACTTGTAGGTAGGATTAAATTATGTATATGTGCACCTGCTAATGATGAAAAATTGCTATTGTGTTTGAAAGTGTATAAATAATTCATTGGTGTTAATATAAATAGATTGTTTTATACTCTATCATGACTTGCAGATCAGAACCACTAATTCTGAGGTTTCCAAACACTTCTCTGATTCTGGACAATCATCTTGACTCTGTTGCTTAGGGAATGACACCTTCAGTATGGCATTTTTTCTACCGTATTTGTAGCCCTTGGCCAGAGCCTCTCATACATAAAAAAAGATAAAACCACCTACCAATTTTTTTTTCAAGCTCTTTAAAATATTCTCCAATCTTCGATGGTGAAACGTGAAGAAAACACAAATTTCTTCGTAAAATCCTAGAAAAAACAAACTCTTCGATCATGAAATGTAAAAAAGAAAATTATTCCTTCATAAAATCGTAAAAAAATAAACAAATAAATAAAAACTAAAAATAAAAAAAATCAACAAAATATTTTTCGTCATCGATCGCGAAGAGTTGTTTAAAAAAAGAAGTCTGATCCTGAGGCAAGACAAAGTCGGTCACGGGCACCAATAGGAAGCAATCCAGTAATGTCTTGGTTCATCATCTCTGAGAGCGTTCGATTCCCTTCGCGCCGAGGAGTTGAAACAGACCTCATTCTTTGTGCTGGGAGATGTGACACAGATCTTCCTTCCTACGCATATCTGATCTCTCTCTCTCTCTCTCTCTCTCTCTCTCTCTCTCTCTCTCTCTCTCTCTCTCTCTCTCTCTCTCTCTCTCTCTCACCTAAAAGCACTCCCAATACGTACATGGCCAACATTCCCAGCAAGACATTACTTCCCACCACTTCCTTATATAGGGAAATGAATGCATCTGTCTGAGCGCTTGCTTCCTCGTTCACCTTTAACTTGGTAACGCAGATACAAGCAGCAAGAGAAGGTACAGTACGTAAGTGGTGGTAGTAGTGGTAGAAACAGTAGTGGTAGTGGTAAAAACAGATGCACCCAAATATTGAGAAATGCAAAGGAGGGGGAGGAGGAGTAGGAGGACAGAAGAAGAGGAGTAATACGTGGGCTCACAACGAGGCTGCCTGACGCATAATAAGTAAATCCAAAGCGGGACAAAGACGCCACGCGCATAATGGGCAGACAGAGAAAAATAGATACAAAGCAGCCCACCTGATAATAGACGGACATGTACACACGGGGAGAGATATTCTGATAGAAAACCGATTGACAGACAAATCTTTTCTTCCCCAAGCCGCCTAAAGCCTCATCAGCGCGTTGGACCGATGCGGCAGCCAGCTAACAAGAGACCAGACTGCGGCTCGCTTGGGAAATAGCTTTTAACTACGTCGCATCTGACTCGATATAGAAACTGCTCCTCCGGGGGTGCTGCCGCGTCCCTACGCACCCCCGCCGCTACTGTTACTGCTATTACGACCATTATTACAGCCACCATCGCCACCAGCTCCTCCACAATCGCAGATTTAGAGAAACGTCGAATTATTATTATTATGATCAGTATTCTCATTGTTGTTGTTGTTGTTGGTCTGTTGTTGTTGCGTATCGTTTATCATGTCCCTCTTCCGAATCCCACGAGTAATTACTGATGATTAGGTAGCGATTGGAGAGAGAGAGAGAGAGAGAGAGAGAGAGAGAGAGAGAGAGAGAGAGAGAGAGAGAGAGAGAGAGAGAGAGAGAGAGAGAGAGAGAGAGAGAGAGAGTGGGGGTATGGTTCCATTAGTTATTGTAATAATTTAACCCTCCCTTAGGACATAAAATAGATAATAATATTCTACCAGTTTCAAATTTTCTCCTTTTAATAGCACAGGCGGAGGAGGCGACTGCTTATCTCCCTCTCCTTGGCCCACCAGCTTTCCCTCCCTCCCTCTCCGTCTCCCTCTCCCTAGCCCTCCTCCCACACCCAGACAAGGACGAGCATAATCCTTTTCACATACCTTTGCCGTCCCCACCTTACCTTACCACCTCTCTCTCTCTCTCTCTCTCTCTCTCTCTCTCTCTCTCTCTCTCTCTCTCTCTCTCATTCGAAATATACCTACAGCAGTGCTCCGTTTTCTCTCCCAATTAGAGAACATCACAAAAGTTAAAGGGGTTTCTCAAGAACAGCCTAATTCAAACATATCTTATTAGCAGCAGTCTTTCCACCCCACTCTCCCCCAAAGAGGAAAGAGAGAGGGAGAGGAAGGGAGAGAGTGAGAGCGGGGGAGGGAGAGGAGGGAGAGGTGAGTATGGGTGCTTGGGATGAGGGTAATTCTTTGATGATGCACTAACGAGATGAGATGAGATGAAATGAGATGAGATGAGACTGCATGCACATGAAATACGTACATACGACCTCACTAAAAAAAAAAAAAAAAAGCCTGGAGAGAGAGAGAGAGAGAGAGAGAGAGAGAGAGAGAGAGAGAGAGAGAGAGAGAGAGAGAGAGAGAGAGAGAGAGAGATCAACACATGCACTAGTTTCTCACACGAGTAACAAGCAACATTGAATTTTCTTGCATCGAAAGTTCAAGAGAGACGGTCATACAACTTACCACACACACACACACACACACACACACACACACACACACACACAGTTTCCAATATGAATGGTTAGGTCGTTTTGCATCAAGACTAAACCCGGACGCATGACGGATGGGTCGCGTTACTCAGAAGATTAGGGATTTACTTGAAACCTGCGATCGTTAGTGAGTGTAAGAATGCGCGACAGGAATAAATGAGTGAGCCCAGAGCCTGCCGTCATGCCGCGCCTCTTGACTTGTCTGCCGCGGGCTTTGGGGGAGGGGGAAGGAGTGCACGGAGGAGGGCGGCGGGGCAAAGCAGAGAGGTGCTCCCTTGATGGTACGGTACAAACAGCATTGAAATGAATTCCAAGCTGGTGAATGCAATGAAGCTGGCGGGTACTAATAGTTCTCCTTCGTCACACACACACACACACACACACACACACACACACACACACACACACATACACAAGAGAATGAAGAACTAGACAAATACAGATACGCAGACGGAACCACACGACTGTATAGCCAAGACCATGTATAATACAACTTGGTACACACACACACACACACACACACACACACACACACACACGAGATATACAGATAAGTAGACGAGACCACACGACTGTAGCTAAGACCCTGTATAACACACACACACACACACACACACACACACACACACACACACACACGCACGCACATGCACACGCACATATGGTCAACTGTTCATCCTCCTGCAGCGAGAATGGTGGGAAAAAAAAAAAAAAAAAAAACTGAAAGGGGGTCATGGCGTCTGTAACTAAGAGGGAAAACTTGTCGTACGGCGCCTGCTGGTCGGGAAAGCGTCTCGTACCGCTTTATTTTGTCATTCACCCGCACTTTAATTAAAACTCCGCTGCATGGGACGCGAGAAGACAAGGCGGGTCTTCCTTCATCACCATTATGTATTACCATTGTCGCCTTATTATTATTATTTTTTTCAGCAGGAAGGGAAGTGCAGCAGATTATTATTTTTTTTTGTGGGGAATAGGAAATAAAAAGGAATGGATACAGAAAAAAAACACTATATATATATATATATATATATATATATATATATATATATATATATATATATATATATATATATATATATATATATATATAAGATCTCTATGACATTACTTATTATTTCTTTACCATGAATTAACATTATATATTTCATAACCTACATATATCACGTTTATTAAATGCAATCTGAACCATCACCATCATCATCTTAAGCTTTCCCATCCGTTTCTATCAGCTGGCAGTCTATTCCAGGCAAAGCAACAAAATAATTATCTCCCCATGTCCCCTTATGTTCTCTGTGTTACATAAGAACATAAGAACATAAGAAAATAAAGGAAGCTACAAAAAGCCATCAGGTCCTCACGTGGCAGCCCCTTTATGAAAAAATACCTACCTAATTTCACCCATCAACCCCATCCATAAATCTGTCTAATCTTCTTTTATAGCTCCCTAATGACTCAACACTAACAACTCGATTACTGAGTCCATTCCATTCACTTATCACTCTCCTGCTTTGTTTTGGCATCGCAATCCTTACCAATCACTCACATTTAAGAGACATCACTATATATCTGTGCGCAATCTAAACTTCCACTGAGACCAAGAGACACAAGACTGAGGACTGAGAGTATCTTTGAGGGTAACCTTATTTTATTATCGCATTGCATTCCCCCTACCAATCACTAATGTTTAAGAGACATCACATCACTCTATGCCTATAACCAATCTTAACTTTCACTGAGACCAAGAGACACAAGACTGACGGCCGTGAGAGTAACAACACCTAAGTTCAACTCAACACCACTTCACGCCAGAGCAGCTCTTCTCTCCTGGCGAGGTCGCGCCGTAGAGTTGAAGGCTGGAGGCGAGATCATGCACACGCGCGCCACGACGACGGCTACACTCACCTAATCGTTCGTACCCAGGTTTGTCCAGGCCGCCGCCGCCACAACACATGCCGGATAATAGCCTCGACTCATTAGCCACAAAGCTGCAGCGTCTAACAATCTGGCACGCTCACAGCAATCTTTCTCCCTCTACTTACACAGCTCACTCCAAACCGCACTCAAATAAGCTGATCTACTTATGTATACACAGTGATTGTCCTCATTAGTCTTCATGCTTCTGCGTAGCTGCATGTATTACTGCCACACACTGATATGTAGTTGGAATACGCCTGAATCACAAAGAAACGCAGTGTTCACGTGTGGATGATGAATTGAAGAGGACATTGATATACTTAAACACTCTCTCTGGGCTACATACACCTGCATCATCATATTAATACATCAGAATCAACAGGTAAACTTATGCATAACTACACAACATGCATACACACTCGCGCACTTAACAAGCCTTTCCTCTTCTTTTATTCCTCACTTGCACACATTCTTGAAGGAAACGCAAAAGCACACCTACGTACATCATCAAATCAACGCCACGATCACCTGACAGTCAACTAGTGAAGTCACACGCTCCCTCGGGTGACAACTCTCCCTCATCTCACTGCATCTCACGCGCACACTCCTCCAGGAAATGCAAAACACACCTGCATTACTAAATCAATACGTCACGATCACCTGGCAGTAAATCAATGCAAACACACACACACACACACACACACACACACACACATACACACACACACACACACACACACACACACACACACACACTCTCGCAGATGACAACTTTCCCTCGTCTCACTCTACTTCCACCACCACCACCGCCGCCACCACCACAGGCAGCACCAGCAGCAGCAGCAGCCTCTCTCCCGCCCTCAGGTCGCCTGGAGAGCACCACGGACATCAGGCGGGCCATTACACCGCTGCATATATGGCCACGAGTCCGGGGCGCCAGTCCATTGTGGTTGATAGCCTGGGAGACTTGTAATTAGCGACCAGAGATGGATAATATGAAGCCAAGATAATCGTGGCAGAGAGACGCGGGAAATGTTAAAAATCATCATCAACATTGTCTTTTTTTTCAGTGTTGGCTTCCTTTTTCTTGGTGCCAGGGAGAAAAAGTGGTGCTTGGAGAGTCATGATACGAATTCACGTCCCTGCTCTCTCTCTCTCTCTCTCTCTCTCTCTCTCTCTCTCTCTCTCTCTCTCTCTCTCTCTCTCTCTCTCTCTCTGAGTCTGTTGCTGGGGGATCATAAGGTATCATCGCGCACAATACAGTGTGGCGGCCTCCTCCTTATAAAGGATATTTTTAGCAAGTGTCTTGCGGAGGGAGGAATAGAGGGACGAGGAGCGAGGGGATGGTAGTCAGTCAGTCAGTCTAACGCGACCACATTAAGTGCTTCTGTCACTGCCGCGCCGCCCACCCTCAGTCGGGCCAATAGTGCACAATGCGGGTCACGTAGCGGCCAGACAGATTGTTCATCGCCATGCAAGGAGAGATTTACAAATAGTTTAAATAAATAACGCAATTACTCGCCCACCCATGCCGCACATCTGATGTAGAACTAGCACAGGTGACTCAGTGGGTAATTGGAAGGTACCGCACGGGATTGGGGGGAAGAAAAAATGTGTTAAAGCTGCTGATGTAAACCCCCCCTCCCCTCCCCCCACTCCAGCCCCCTCCCCCAGACGCAGCTCCAACACACACTCAATTTACTTCAAGTTCCTCGCATTACTCTGACCCTGATCTCTCAAGTTGAGAGAGAGAGAGAGAGAGAGAGAGAGAGAGAGAGAGAGAGAGAGAGAGAGAGAGAGAGAGAGAGAGAGAGAGAGAGAGAGGAGAGAGTGTTGGTAGTGTAGTGACTCACCTCGCAGGACCCCAGCCGAAGTCGTCGTGGTCATCCCTGGCTCGTCGTCTCGGAAGGGGTCGCTCCATGTTGGCAAACAATCACTGTTGGCGTCGCTCGCTGCCACGCACACATAATACTAGCCTTCCTTCACGGTGGGCGGCTGCGGCACGTCTGACACTTCAGTAATACTCGTCATCACGATAACGTACAAGTTCATGCTAGTTTTACTGTTATTTCTCGGATGCACAGACTGTTCTTCCTCCTCTCTTGCTTTTTTACCTTTTTTCCTCCTTCTTCCCTGCCGGCCAGATGAGGTTTAATTATCGGCCTCCCGCTGCTAAAGTGAGATGCCACCACTGCATCTCATCCTATGGGTACAATCTTTATTTCCTTTCTTTATTTTTAGAAGGAAAGCTGGCGCTCCACACCTCGCGCCTCGGCGAAGTCTCAACACCCGAGACACAGAGGCGCAATAAATTAGAATCTTTCTCCTACAATTGAGGGAGTTGCAGTCTCACCCAGGGCCAGTAGCCTCCTTCCTGGCTGCGTTCCTTTTCTCGCCGCCCCAAAAACTTCATGATCACTTATTTCCTCTTCTTACTCTTGGTGAGGGGCTCTTCCAAGGTAGACTTGGGCCTTCCTCTCATGCTGGTGTGGCGTGTCGCGGCCAGGCGGGGACAGAGCGCCTCACAGCGCCTCGGAACACACGCTGAAGGATGGCATTCATCGGAGTTCGGGGCAAGACTCATCGCGGTCAAATGCCGCGTGTAAATCCAAAAAAATATGTGCTTGAAACTTTCATAGCGAGAATGTCCAGTCCGCGGCGGCTGGCGTGAGGGCTCGCGAGGGCAAGGCAAGATCACCTGCTTATCCTGAAGACGTGAACGCGAGGAAACAAAGCTTGGGGCGAGAGTCTACAGGGGCGAGGAACGCGTCAGCCACGAGCAGCCTAGCAGCACACCCCACCCGTCGGACGTCGGCAACCACACTGACTGACTCGCCCAGAGCCCCAGACTCCCAAAGGCCCCACAACCCCAGACCCAGTCTCCCCGCAGCCCCAGCTGCCACACTCGCGCTCGCCGCTCGAGCCACGGGTCGGGATTGCGGCTGAGTCGCGCGCGGGTGTTCGGCACGCAGCCCGCCGCTCTCCCTTTCCACCTCTTCGGGGGCAGCCTGTCCAGGGCACGCAGGGAGGGAGGAAAGAAAAGGAGGGAGAGAGAAGGGTTCAGGGCAACGGGAGGAGGAAAGAGTAGGCGCCCCGGCCTCGACCAAAGGACGATACAGAGGTGAGGGGGGGAGGGGAGCGGTAACAGAGGCTGAGGATGCTGTGCAGATGCTGACGATAAAATACAATTCTATGACGGGCTGTGATTCTCCTCCCCACCTCCGTCCCCCCTCTCTCTCTCTTTCTCTCTCTATCTACCTATCTATCTATCTATCTATCTATCTATCTATCTATCTATCTATCTATCCATCTCGTAACTATCTTACATCGCATAGTTCTAACTCTAAAACTGGCTTTGGAATATATATAAATAAATAAATAAATTAATTAATTAATAAACAAATAAACATATATATATATATATATATATATATATATATATATATATATATATATATATATATATATATATATATATATATATATATATATTCGATATTCCTCATTAATATTATTTTTCTTAGTCCATGTCATTGCGTCACTGAGGATTATTGATTTCCTTTCTTCTGCTTTCACAAAAAAAGAATCCGACAACTAAATCGATACGCGCCCGACCACTCACTCGTCAGTAAGGAAATGTCGTCACCTCACTAGTTCAACACGCGCCCACACAGCGGGGACCATTCCTGCACGCGTCACGGCGCGGGGACGTGAGGCGAGGCAGAGAGAGGCTTGACTAACACCACCAAACCTCACAGCCAAGCAAACAATCGTCATGTCAATCGCATCACATTTCTAACACAACAGTACAACAACTGCAGACTTAGACCACTCATTCATTGTGCTTCAGCTCCTCCCGGCCCGCTGCCAGCCCCACGACGCTTTGTCCCTCTGTCATTACACGGTTATGGTGATGGGGATGACGGAGGGGAGTGCCGGCCGTCTCTCTCGCCGTCCTAAATTGGTCTCGGGGGCGGGAAAGGGGCCCTGGAAAATCTCCTACAGCTGCATCTCCCCATAGAAAATGCCTGCCCTTCCTATATAGCATGGAGGAGCAGGAGAAGGAGGAGGAGAAGAATGACCATTTTTTCCAAGCGGGGAAGAAAGATGGAGGGAGTGAATGAAGGGAGAGGAATGCACGGAGGAAAGAAGAACGAGAGGATGCAGGCAGTAAGAGGGGATGAGATGAGATGGGAACAAGACATGGAAGAGAGAGGGAAAATATATTGCTTATACCAATGCATAGTGAGTGTAGCGGTACACACACACACACACGCACACACACACACACACACACACACACACACACACACACACAGTCCACGCACGCAAAACATCAATTTACTGATAATGCCAAAATCCACATCAGGTAACAAGACTAGCAAGAGAGAGAGAGAGAGAGAGAGAGAGAGAGAGAGAGAGAGAGAGAGAGAGAGAGAGAGAGAGAGAGAGAGAGGGACAGGGAGACAACAACAGAACAAGCCTCTCACTATCTTGTCCTCGTGTCATAATTGGTAGCCCAACATACTCGTACCTCCTCCTCCTCCTCCTCCTCCTCCTCCTCCTCCACCACCTCCTCCTACCCATCCTCTCCTCCTCCTCCTCCTCCCCTCCTGTCTCGTCCCCCAAGTTCTGTTGACAACACACACACACACACACACACACACACAACACACACACACACACACATATACATACCTAAAAAAAAAAAAAAACCCGCACGTTGAACACATGGATACTGATAAAGAATGCATTAATAAAGTGCTAAACACGCTTCAACCTTACTGTAGTACACTTCATTATTTGTGGCGACCAGGAGGAGGAGGAGGAGGAGGAGGAGGAGGAGGAGGAGGAGGAGGAGTAGGAGGAGGAGGAGGGGGAAGTAAGCAGTATTTACGGTGTTGGAAAGTAAATTTAAGCACGCAAGATAGTGACGGTATGGCGAGCTGGCTGTGGCATTACGCACGCTTCACTGCCTCGCTGTGAGGGCGCTCTGGGCAAGATGTGGGAAGGGGAGAGACAGGGAAAGGGGGTACGGGTAGAGGCAGGGGGAGAGGAAGGAACAAGCCAACACCGTAAAAAATAAAACCAGGATAAAAAAAGACCCACCAGAAACCGGGCGAGATGTGTATAGGAAGGCATCACCTTTCACACACACACACACACACATTACTCTTCATGTCACCTGCCCCACTGCCGCTCCTCCGTGGCTCGAATTTATATGATCAGTAAGTGCATTCTTGCTGTGCCCGGCTGTCGCGGCGTCAAGCAGTCTTCCCTCAGCCTCCGTCACCAGTACAAACACCAGGACCAGCAGGAGCAGCCAGGCATTGCACGTCACTCACACCCTTACTGGCTCACACCCTCACAACCTCACATTTTTACACCCTCGCAGCCTTGCACCACCACAGCCTCAATTCCTCATATACTCAACCTCGCACCCTCGCAGACTTCGCCCTCACAGCTTCGTATCTTTTCACACTCACACCCTCACACTTTCACACCATCACAGTCTTCACTCTCACACACACATACACACACACACACACACACACACTAGTACTGATAAATCTCTCCACCAGGCACTCAAGTCTTCATCTTCCGCGTTCTCAAGATCATCCACAGCAGGAGAAAGACTTCCCATAACCTCCTCCACTCATTTCGTAGGTGGCCGTCTGTTCCAGGCCATCTCCAGCAGGACTCATGCCTCCCCTCATTCCTTATCGTTACTTTATCTAAGTGTTAAGGTTAATTATGTGCTTGTAAAAACGCAAGAAAGAACATAAGAAAATAAAGGAAGATGCAAGAAACTGTTAGGTCTATTTATGTATTTCCACTTTCATCCTTATTTAAAAATTTATCATATATATATATATATATATATATATATATATATATATATATATATATATATATATATATATATATATATATATATATATATATATATATATATATATATATATATATATATATATATATATATATATATATATATATATATATATTTTTTTTTTTATTAAATCAGTGAGATATTATCCACTGGTTTTGCGTTTCCCTCTTTCCATCTCCCTCGTCTCCTGTTCCTCCGCCTCCTCCCTTCAGCTAAGTGTACCCTGCCAACAGGGGCGCGGGGAACTGTCAGGGGACGTGTCATTGTCAGGGAAAAAATATTTTTATATGAAAATTAAATGGCCTCGCTAAATATTTATGTGAGGATTCTTTAATGGAATATAATTACGGGCAAGCCGGTTATGAATGTTTACCTTTTTTTTGTCCCTGGCACTGTGGCAGGTTTCCTTTCCTTGTCTCTGTTCAGTATGTTAATTCATGCATGCATTCCTTCACACTAACAAGAGTGAATAATTAACAAAACACAAACTAAGTCACCCGTGAGAAAAAAAGAAGAATAACAAGAACAAAACAAGAACAAACAAGTAACAACAGAGGTACATTATGCGTTATAAAAAAAAACATGCAAACAAACAACAACAACAACAACAACAACAAACAGTATTAATAATGTCCTGCAACCAGCCTCTTTCTCAGACCATTCATCCGACACACACACACACACACACACACACACACACACACACACACACATAAATATTGCTGCACCGCCCTCCCGGGTTGAGTATATTCTCGTTATGTTTAAAATTACGACATGAAACGTGAAATGCCATAAAGACAACATATAAGGAGTGTGTGTGTGTGTGTGTGTGTGTGTGTGTGTGTGTGTGTGTGTGTGTGTGTGTGTGTGTGTGTGTGTGTGTGTGTGCAATATGCGTCCTGTAAAATTAATTATTCCCAGCAAATTCGAGGTTCAAGGTAAATAATCTTGGCAATATCAGGAATGGCAAAGTTTCATCACCACGGGCGGAGTTTATCACGGAAGCTGGGAATGCAAACAGCGCGGATCACTAAGACGGATGCAACCTCATTAAACACACTCCCAAATAAATCGCAAACACACACACACACACACACACAACCTACCCACTCCTCTTCCTCCTCTCATGCAAAAAAGAAAAAAAGAAAAAAAAAATAGAGC
>NC_087160.1:18126931-18176931 GCF_035594125.1 Scylla paramamosain
TTACTCATCATTTAATAAACTGTGACTGTTTTTTTGTACCATCGTGTTTACCTCCTGTCGCTTCCGTTGGCCTCCCCAGAGACGACAAGGGGGAGGAGGAGGGAGGGTTGGGAGGTATGGAGGTACAGGGAGGAGGAGGGAGAAAAGACACGGTAAGGAAGGGAGGAAGGAAGGTAAGGAAGGTAGGAAGGGAGGTAGGAAGGGTATAAGAAGGCAGGAGGGGCGTGAGATGACAAGAGATAGGGATGGTGAGGAGAGACAAAGAGAGACAAGACTTCGATGGTTCACAGATGGAGTTTCTAAGCCTCAGTTATGGAACACAGAGGGAGATAAGGGAAAGGTAGGAGATGCTGATAACGAGAAGGCTTGTGAAGGAGTGTGGAGAGGAAGAGAGAAGAGCAGAGTGGAGAGGGGAGAGGAAGTGGACTATATCAGGTTGGGTACCTTCTCCTCTCCCTCCTCTTTCTCTCTCTCTCTTTCTCTCTTCTCTCCCTTCCTTACCTACCTGCTGATACAGACAATATCTCATTTCTGAGTTAAGATAAGACCATCAATTCAAGGGGTAGGTGAATGGCATGAGATAGAGAGAGAGAGAGAGAGAGAGAGAGAGAGAGAGAGAGAGAGAGAGAGAGAGAGAGAGAGAGAGAGAGAGAGAGAGAGAGAGAGAGAGAGAGAGAGAGAGAGAGAGAGAGATGCACACAGTTAGCTGAACCACCACCCACACAACACATTAACTCACTTGACCTACAAAAAAAAAAAATAAAAATAAATAAAAATAAAAAAATAAAAAATAAAGCCTTCCACCACCACCACCACCACCACCACCACCACCACCTCACTTACTCGTATTTACGACATTACAAGATGTTCTTCTGCTCTTACTGCACATTCCTTTTCTTTTTTTTTTTGGGGGGGTGTGTCGAATTAGGAATAGTTTTACCCTTCCTACCCTTTCTGGCAAAATCCCTTTAGCTCAGCATACCACCACCACCACCACCATCACCACCACCATCACCACCGCCGCCGCCGCCGCCGCCGCCGCCGCCGCCACCACCACCACCACCACCAGCTCACTTCATCTCCAGTTCATCCCGAGCGGCTGCCCATCAAGAGGCTTTATGCAAATTAAGTTAGCATGCTCAAGTGGAAATGAAGAGGCCGACCACAGAGGCGAGAGAGAGAGAGAGAGAGAGAGAGAGAGAGAGAGAGAGAGAGAGAGAGAGAGAGAGAGAGAGAGAGAGAGAGAGAGAGAGGCTGTGACGCTGCGATGCTTTGATGCTGTGCCGCTGTGCCACCGCCCTGACCTCATCTGATGCCCAGTAGGATGGAGAGGGTAACGAAGGAAGGAAGGAAGGAAGGAAGGAAGAAAAAAAAAAGAAGAAAAGAAAGTGTAATTAACTTATATACATGCATTCAAAAAAAGTGTGCGAGATTAGGTTGGTAATACATTTGATAGAGTAATATTTTCGTAAACATTGCTCTCTCTCTCTCTCTCTCTCTCTCTCTCTCTCTCTCTCTCTCTCTCTCTCTCTCTCTCTCTCTCTCTCTCTCTCCCTACCCCCCACGCTTATCACAATTTCCTCCACCACAATCACGGCAAGACCAACCCAACCCCTCCATTACTGCATTTTCCCCCGCCAACCTCCCCTACCCTCTCGCCATTCCACCCGACCTCCGCCAACTCCGCCACATTACCACGGGCTCCAGAAACGCAAAGTAACATCTATCCCACTCACCGGAGATACCCACAAGTGCTGCCCTCTTTATTCTCGGACCCAAAGCACCGCCACACGTATCATTGCTGTAAATTACTGAGACGGTAACGAATTTCAAAGCACAGCCAAGATATGTGTGTGTGTGTGTGTGTGTGTGTGTGTGTGTGTGTGTGTGTGTGTGTGTGTGTGTGTGTGTGTGTGTGTGTGTGTGTGTGTGTGTGTGTGTGTGTGTGTGTGTGTCTCGTGGTTATGCTTAAGTGTTTGATTGTTGTAGTTGGTGGTGGTGGTGGTGGTGGTGGTGATGGGGGTGTGGTGTGGTAAGGTGCAGTGCTTGTTGTTTTGTTTAGTGGTGTGGTGGTGGGTAGGTGGTGGTGGTGGTGGTGGTGGTGGTAGTGGTGGTGGTGGTAGTAGTTACAACAACAACAACAACAACAACAATAATAATAATAATGATAATAATAATAATAATAATAATAATAATAATAATAATAATAATAAACAAACTCAACAATAACAATAACAACAACAACAACAACATCTTTTTCGCTCGGAGGGACATAAATTCTAACACAGCATAAAAAAGAATAAAACATTATAAACATATTTCAAAAGTAATAAACGTAGCAGTATACTAAAAAAAAAAAAGAGAAAAAAGGCATAACTAAAAAAAAAAAAAAACTAAAATTAAGAGCAGTTATGAACAATAGCAAGTACATTTAAACGACTCTAGGTAGACGATTCCACTGAACCCCCTCCCCCCCAAAAAAAAAAGAAAAAGAAAAACTAAAATAAATGAATGAAGACTAGATAAAAAAAAAAAAAAAAAAAAAAGAAAAGGACACGAGAGAAACTTTAAACCACCCCATCCCTTCATTTAACACCATTAAAACCTTAAACTTCACACCAATTTTCTTCATTAACCTTCAAACCCCCATAGGAGTTAAAAGGCTAAAAACCACACTAATAATTTAATAACATCTGGTAACAATAGTAGGGAGAAAGAGGCAATATAATGAAATACAATCAACGTCCCTTTTACAACATTCAACACCACAAATCCTCTACCTAAAGCTTAGAGTGGAATGAGTCGAGATTGGTGAGTCCAGTCCATGTTGGTGAGGTGAAGGTGACGATGAGAGGTGTAGGTAAGTGTAGGTAAAGGGGTGTTAGTGGTGTAAGTGTATGGTTTGTGTATGCGTGTGTGTAGAGGGTACGTGTAGGTGAGGGGAGGTGATAAGAGTAAGCGTAGGGATTAAGGGTGAGCGGGGTGAAGGTAGTGGTGGTGTAAGGTAGCAAGGGGAATGAGAAGAGGATGCAGTGAACCAGAGTGAGGGAGATTAACTGTAGAAGGATAATGAGGCATGGTGTGTGTGTGTGTGTGTGTGTGTGTGTGTGTGTGTGTGTGTGTGTGCCAATGATTTTTATGCGTGCCCATGTTGGTTTGTGCAGTTATACAGAATCCTATGCACACACACACACACACACACACACACACACACACACACACAACAAAAAAATAAAGGATACGATCAGAGAATGCAGAGAAAAAAATAAATGATGGAGAGAAGGGAATTGGAAAGTGGGAAAAGAAGAGTGGGAAGGAGGATGGACAAGAAAGAAGGAAAGGAGTGTGTGTGGGAAGGCGGGAGAGAGGATGGAGGAGGAAGATCAAGGTGGAGAAAGAAGGAGGGGGTAAAAATGAACGAACACACACCGGTTAATCTCACAAGAATTTATTACTTTGCTAAGATACGAGGATTTACAAGTACCTTCCCCCCTCTCCCTTCCTACACACACACACACACACACACACACACACACACACACACACACACAGAGACAATCTCACACAAGTATACAAAAACCCGCCTCCGGTATCACACTCACTCAAACAATAACACTAATAACAATGGAAAAACATCCGCTAACAAAATAAGGCCTTGAAATCCCTTAAGGAGCAAAAAAATAATTGTATACACAGCGTACACTCAACATTATAACCACGCGTTTCGGATAACAATCGTGATGACAGACGGAGCAGCAAAATAAATACACTTCGAGTCCTGAGCAAATACCGGAAACATTCGTCTAAAACAATTACAGAATTCTGAGGATGCGCGCCATTAAATAAACACAGGCATAATGCTCGCTGAGTGCTGCCCCCTCGTGACCCCTGAGCGAGCGTAACAATGGGTAATGGCGGCCCTGCATAACACCACATGCGGCGAGGTTATTCAAGGCGCCATTATCTAACCTTTTTTATCTTCACGTCTTCTTTTATTTACTGTTTCCTCTGCCACCAAGCACTTTTCTCACACCTGTCTCGAGGCATTGTGGGTTGTGCCCGCCCCCCGCCAGCGAGTCAACTGTGATCTGGTTTTGTGTCAGTTGATAAGTCGCAGCAGTGAAGGGGAAAATGATACCCTTGTGATTCTATACTTACACTGATATGAATGTCTAAGAACTTCAAACAAAACAATTATTGAAAGAAGAATAAACGAGATACGGGCAAAAATTCCTCTTTTTCCATTGTTGTGATCTGATTTTGATTGATCTGAAAAGTAATCACAATAAAGGGTAAAAAAAAAAAAAAATATATATGTCCTTGCTTAAATTAACATGTGGAAAGCCATAACAAAACACTGAGAGAACAAGTAACGAGACACGAACTAAAATTCTTCTTTCCACTATTACATTCGCATCAACATCTGAAGAAAAAAAAACAAAACAAAAATTACTAACAAGCATGCACGGAAAGGAGCACTTTACTCATTATATTTTCTCTTGATTGATGGAGCTGATGGATGAAGAGAGCTTGAGTTACTTTATGTGAGAGTTACTACAAATGATTACAAGTACGTGGCTAAGGAAGCAGTTTGTTTTCTTACCTCATGAACTATTACTGAGGCGTGACAAAAGTGATGGAAGCCTGCCCTGAAGCTTGAGTGGCCGCATAAGAGCCTGATGACGTGGCGTGGCTGTGCGATGCTGCTGTGAAATGAAGGCCAGTAGAGATAGAGCTGAGGAGGAGACGTGAGGGGGGGGGGGAAATGAGGGAGTGAGTGAGTGAAATGCAGCAGTTAGGAGGTGATGCCGTGCCTGTGTGTGGCGGTGGTCTGGTCTTGAGGAGAGACAAGACACGAATGATTGACTGACACGTGCTGAAACATTATACGATATGACTGATGACTGGGAGGCGTGGGCATCTTATTGCTTCGGTCATGAACAAAGGATGGCAGTGACTGAATAACACGGAAGCGACGGCAATGCCAGACTGAAACGTGAGTAATAATATGATGGAAGGCAAAACGCAGACTCGTTAATCTCAGAATAGCAGGTCAAATGGCAGAGAGAGGATGACAGTGACTGAATGACACGGGAACGCTGGGAATGACTTAATGAAATAGTAATAACATGACAGAATAAAAATAACGCTGACTCGTTAGCCTAAAAATATCACGTCAAATCAAATTGCGGGAAGGAGCTACAGAGGTTAGAGAACCCGAGGAAAGTGAAGTGCAAATACCCGTGCAGGCTGGCCAGGTGCCATCAGGTGACTCAGGCTTGCCCAGGTAAACACGGCGCCTACCTTGCCAGACGAATGGTTGGAAAACTTAAGTATATCACAGCGGAAATTGCAAACTCTCTATCAGCGCCACTTTATTATAGTAAATCCAGAATAATACGAGGCAATGTTACAAGGAAGCCAGCAATTTTAAGCCATAACTGAAGAAGCAACAAAATCTCTACCAAAACATGATTATGCTGAATTATAATAAATATAGGTAACATTAAAAAAACAACAGAATAAGTTACCACTGAAGAAATTACGTAATGTCTATGAACGAAGTGAATGAAAATAACACGCGAGGTGCAGCGAAACAAACTAAACAGACAAGGCAGGAACAGTTGAGGCGCGAGGACAGGTGGGCTGGGATGGCCTGGCAGGGAAGGGACGACAAAGCACAACGTTGCCATAACTATCAATATTTTCTCGCTTTACTGACCCCAGCGCCATACAGACCCAATAAAAGCGGCAACAGAGTGGTCCTACTAAACTCCCCTGACATAGTAGTGGCGGGCGGGAAGAGAGGCAGGGCGGGGGAGGGATGCAGGAGGGAAGGGAGACAGGGAAGACAAGGGGGCGAGCGTAGGTGGCTGAGCATCAGTAGCAGTGATGAAGTACCGCGGCATGAAACACTTTAATGTCCACTTTTAAGCGAAAATATATATGCAGGAAACCCAATAATAGGAAGTGTGCGTTTATCCTCCTCCCTTCTCTCCCCCGCCTCTCCTTTCTCCTTCCCTCGGGCACCTAAACATCGCCGATACACTTTCAACTGATGATAACACGGCCCCTAACTATCCCACCGCCATCATCTCCCAACAGCTTCTCATTACCTGCCGATTAACCTGCGATTAACGCCCCCGATAACCTGGAATTCACTTAGCGTGTAGCCTTCATGACGTTAATCGGGTGACGCTATGCAGGCGAAGGACGCTATTGGAGCCCCGCTAGTCGGCCCACGCGTGTTGCTCAGCCCACAACAAGAACACCGACCGTCACTAGAGTGTTAAGTGACGCTGCTCGCCGCTCAACTAAGGCAAAATTAATGCGTACGGGGACCGCGCGCGCGCGCGCGCGCGTGAGAGAGAGAGAGAGAGAGAGAGAGAGAGAGAGAGAGAGAGATTGAGGTCCGGTCTTGCTCAACGCGGTGTAGGAGGAAGAGGAAGAAAAGGAGAAAGAGGAGGAGGAGGAAGAGGAGGAGGAGGAGGAGGAGGAGGAGAAGGAGGAGGAGGAGGAGGCGGGCCGCTTTGAACCTAACCTAAAAAGAGTTGTGACATACGTGGTAATTCCGTGAGGTTCGAACAGGCGGAGGCGGAGACACAGTGCCGCCACGTACTTAGCGAGCCAGGTGACTAGTACTACCTCTCTATCACCTGCGAGCGGCGAGGCGAAAACTGCCCACCAGCACGCGACGCGAGGACCTAAGGAATGACGACAGAGGGAACGCATGTAAAGAAAGAGAAAGAAGACATTGCATGACCAACCTGTGTGTGTGTGTGTGTGTGTGTGTGTGTGTGTGTGTGTGTGAGTAATGCATTTTTCTTTTCTTTACTGTTGGTGTTAATGCTTCACTGGACACGCCACTGATTAATTTAGTGATAAGTGTGAAGAGAAGAAACACAATACGTATGTAAACAAATGACAAAAAAAGTGAAAGAAAAAGGAAGTAAATTAAAGAAAATGAAGATGATGATGATAATAATAATAATAATAATAATAATAATAATAATAATAATAATAATGATGATAATAATAATAATAATAATAATAATAATAATAATAATAATAATAATAATAAGCAAAGATAGAAAAGTCATGTAATATTTTTCATTTTATATACGTAATCCTTTTACTTCCTCCTACTCGCTCTTCCTTTCTCGATAAATTTCTGACCGTCCATTTTCTTTTTTTATCGTAATTTCCTTGTACCTTTCCCAATGATAAGCAAACCCCTGCCCACATATTTACATCCACTAGTACTTGACAATAAACTGTTCACCCAAGTTTTCCCTGATCCACTCGTCGCGGGGATAGAAGGCTGCATCACCCGACTCTGGCAACCTTCCCTAACACTGCGTCCAGATCCGTGCATGCTCAGGAATACTTGACACTATTAATAATACACACAGGAAGAGAGTTGTCGACTTGTTGAATTGTTTCCTGGTTCAATTGCCCACTCGTTCAATTGTTTACTGGTTCAATTGTCCACTGCTTGAGTTATCCATTAGTTCAATTGTAGGTGGTTCAGGTATTCAGTCATCTGTACTCTCATTCATGGGATTGTTACTACTCTTACTACCACTACCACTACTACCACTACTACTACCACCACCATACCTTGGCTGGTGGTAGTGGTGGCGGAGGTGGTGAAGCTGGGTCGCTCAAGGTGAACACGGTGGATCCAGACAGGTAAGGAAGCAGGTAAGGTGCTGCTTGGTTCCTGTCGCTGCATTCACCACCAACACCAACACCACCACCACCATCACCACCACCAGTCCATTAGTGTCCTCGCATCTTACCTTCCATTTTCATTTTCCATCTCCAGCACCTCACACTTATTCACTGAAGAGTCACGTTTACCACTGCCTTGTATATAATGAACGAGCCGTAGTGCTATATACAAAAATAACATAGAGACGTTGCCCTTTACTTGTACGCCTCACCACCCACACCCTTCATAAATAACTAGACAGGCATAACAGCTCACCAATCTATCTTCTGCTCCATCTCTCCTCGTCATTCATTATTCCTGTTCTATTAGTATCACCATCAAACATTTATAATATCTCGTGAACTATACCTATAACATTCATTCTGTTCATTTCCTATTCATGGCACTGATGATACAACCAATAAACCTTAGTACAGCGTAAAGTGACAAGGCTTCCTATCGGTGTTGTAGGGGAGAAATTATGAAAGACTGTTTACCTGACAATCTGAGGCGGGGCGGTGGAAGGAGTGGATGAGGGTGGTGGCATGGCGGTGGAAGGGAGTGAAAGAGAGTGGAAGGGAATGAAAGAGAGTGGAAGGGAATGAAAGGGAGTGAGAGAGATTGGAAGGGAGTTGGAGTGGAATAGGGAGGAGCTGTGTAGCTGTAAAAGGCAGTGGATGGGAGTGAAAAAGAGTGGATGGGAGTGAGAGGGAGCGGAAGGGAGTAGAAGGGAATGGAGAAGGGAGTGGTCATGTAGCTATAGAAGGAGTGGAAGAGAATGGAGGGCAGTGAAGGGAAGTGGAAGGCAGTGGAAGGAAGTGCAAGGCAGTGGAAGGCAGTGGAAAAGAGTGGAAGAGACTGGTCGTGTGGCGTGTGGCAGGCGGCAGGCGGCAGCCGGCGGGTGCTCATCCCCTCCCTCCCTCCCTCCCTCTCTCCCGCATCCACTTCCCCTTGACAGACGCCGCGAGTTACGGTTCATTCCACTTTTTTCGTCACATTATTTATTATTACTAGCAGTGCACTCGCCCCGCCCCACCCCGCCCCGCCTCGCTCTGCCCCGCCTGGCCTAGTGGGTGGTGACGGAGGGAGATGGGTGGTGATGTGGTGATGCGGTAATGAGTGGTGACGGGTGGTGTGGCTAACAGGAGGTGATAGGTGGTGATGGGTGGTGATGGAGGACGATGGGTGGTGATGGGTGAATGAGGAGTGATGGAGGAGAGCAGTGAAGGGCGAGAAATACTTTTCACGGTAACTTTTATCACGACGACGCCAAAAATTAAACAGGTGGGGACTTTGTTTAAATTTTGTGATATTACATTTCGTCGTATTTTTCCATGTGGCTTTTGCTTCATAATTTCAGGGCACACTATATTAATTCCGTGAGCTGTAGAGTATGAAAAAAAATATATTGTCATTGTTGCTTTCATTTACTATTATAACTACTGCTATTCCTTTTGTGACGCACTATATTACTTTTGTTTTAGTTATCACTGCTTGTGATTTGTTGTGCTTAAATATATATATATATATATATATATATATATATATATATATATATATATATATATATATATATATATATATATATATATATATATAACACGAAAACACATGAAAAACAAGAAAAAAATAGAAATAAAATATGGTGCCTGCTTGCTAGTGCTGTTGTAAGAGAGAGAGAGAGAGAGAGAGAGAGAGAGAGAGAGAGAGAGAGAGAGAGAGAGAGAGAGAGAGAGAGAGAGTTTACACTTCAGTTAAACAGCACACAGTTCGGTCACATATTGCTCTCTTTTTTCTCTCAAGGCCTCGCGTACTCGTATCTTTTGGTGGAAGTTAGCGCGTGCGATCGTCCTTTCCTTCGCCGATCAGGGATGAATGCGAACAAAACTGCAGAAAACCCATTACCCGAGTTTCTTATCACGCTTCCTCCCCGATTAGGATTCCTGCGGCCACGCCATTAAGCTCGGTGGCAAAGCCGGACTTCAACGCGCTTATCAGAACTCAACTTCAAGAAAAAAACTAGTTGAAAAAGGTGGTGGGAAAAAAAATTTGCAATGAAAATTTGACGTCACTGAGAGAGAGAGAGAGAGAGAGAGAGAGAGAGAGAGAGAGAGAGAGAGAGAGAGAGAGAGAGAGAGAGAGAGAGAGAGAGAGAGAGAGAGAGAGAGAGAGAGAGAGAGAGAGAGAGAGAGAGAGAGAGAGAGAGAGAGAGAGAGAGAGAGAGAGAGAGAGAGAGAGAGAGGTATTAATTTCTCATTGCATTCATAATTTACATATATATGTTTGTCATCACGGAAGATGATTACGAACACTAAAACTTTCGTCACGTTTCATCTAATACTAGTCCTCCTCTTCCTCTCTTTCCACCACCACCACCACCACCACCTCAACCCTCCTCATGTGATTTAAAAAAAAAAAAAAAACGTTGTATATGTTTGCGGAACTTTAAAATAGCTTACTACGTTTTAATGCGCCAAACTTTCTCCCAAAACTCTACCTTGGTGGGGACACAGAGAGAGAAAAACATATTTCATAATTTGAGTTAGTTCAACTTTACCGATGAGAGAGAGAGAGAGAGAGAGAGAGAGAGAGAGAGAGAGAGAGAGAGAGAGAGAGAGAGAGAGAGAGAGAGAGAGAGAGAGAGAGAGAGGCAAATATTTATAGGACATGGCGGGTGAGGGACAAATTGAGTCTTCAGGTACACACATGGCGAGGGAGGAAGGAGGGAAGGAAGGAGGAAAGGAGGAGGGAAGGAGAAAGGAAGAGGAAGAAGGAAAGGAGAGAAAAGGTAATGAGGCAATTAAGAAAAGCGAAAGAAAGGAAGGAAGGAAGGAAGGAAGGAAGGAAGGAAGGAAGGAAGGAAGGAAGGAAGGAAGGATGGATGGAAGGAAAGAAGAAGGGAAGGAAAGGAGAAGAAACAGAAGGTAGAGAAGGAAGGAAGGTGACCAAATGAACGAGGTAAGGTGGAAGGAGAGAAAGAGATATAGAAGAAAGGAGAGAGAAGGGAAACGAAGAGGGAAAGAAGGGAAGGAAGAAAGGAAGAAGGGGACGAGATAAAGATGGAAGGAGAGAAAGAGAGATGGGAGGAGGGAGGGAAAAGAAAAAGAACAGATGGCGGGGTGGGGACGCATGGGTGGTAGAGAGAGAGAGAGAGAGAGAGAGAGAGAGAGAGAGAGAGAGAGAGAGAGAGAGAGAGAGAGAGAGAGAGAGAGAGAGAGAGAGAGAGAGAGAGAGAGAGAGAGAGAGAGAGAGAGATGCACTGATGGAAAAAGAGAAATTTGGTAATAGATATATACTCGTACACATACATACATACATACAGACAGACAGACTGATGCATACTGACGGAATAAATTCAGGATATAAAATGTAAATAAAAAAAAAAAGCGAGAAAGAGAGAGAGAGAAAAAAAAGAGGAGAGATTCGTAGCGGAAATGAATATTTAGTTTTCCTGGAATAAAAAAAAAGTAAATGAAAAAAATCTGTACAATGACGAGTATGGAATGTAATACAGTATGAAAAAGCATTCCAGTAACACAGCGCCTGGAATACACCAGACCCTCATAATGACTACAATAAATTCCAGTAAAAAAAAATAATGATACTTAAAATTCTTTCCAGAGACAGAAGGTGGGAGGTAAAAAAGTGTTTAAGTGGAGGGGTTAATATTTTCCACTTAAAACAACATAAATACTACTACTACTACTACTACTACTACTACTACTACTACTACCACTACTAAAATTCACAGGTATTCTATATGCTTGTTAAAGGTTGAAATATCAGTCGCCAGTCGGGTATCAGTTGTACATCAGGAATATTCACAATGTTACAAAAATCTATGTTCAGAATCTACAGGAAATAAATGTACATGGAAAATTACACAATTACCATAATTCGTGTCAGAATATTTCCACGCCTCTGTTGCTGCGAGGGAAGAAATAATTTACATTCTTTTGTGCAGACCAGTGAGTGTAGTGTCGAGATTATGAGCGGCAATTTTCTCTCTCTCTCTCTCTCTCTCTCTCTCTCTCTCTCTCTCTCTCTCTCTCTCTCTCTCTCTCTCTCTCTCTCTCTCTCTCTCTCTCCAGTCACACATACATTACAGCGAGTTACAACAATAAGTTTACTTAAATCCGTCACAATTTTATAAGTAAAAGACAACATACAGCTCATTATTAAAACTCTCTCTCTCTCTCTCTCTCTCTCTCTCTCTCTCTCTCTCTCTCTCTCTCTCTGCCCCTATCAAGAGTACTCGCAGTCAACAGCCACAAGTCTGAAGGGACCGTGAGGAGACCGGGAAGGGACCGCGGGGCCTCAGCTCCTACGCCAATAAGCAACGAACGACCTGCCTGCTGATGTCATTATTATCCGGAGCGTGCATTGTGCCTGCCTGGATAGCGGGCGTGTTCGATTCCCGGTAATGCCAAGTGACAGTGTGTAGGGGAAATGTGCGCACTGAACTGCCTTGCATGTAAACGGTTCGCTATTGAGGCCGCGTGGCGCACATAGCAAGGCGAGAGGAATGGCATGCACGGGATTCGGAGGGAGCGAGGGTGTAAGCACGAGTCACGGGGCAGTGGAAGCGCTCATTATTAAGTCTTATGGGCAACATCCTCGCAGAATGTGGGGAGACCAATTGCATTAACCTTGGCAGACAGATACCGATTGACTACGGCCATTTCGCTAGCTGCTGCAGCGACAATAAGAGCAGCAGCAACAACAACCACCACTACTACTACTACTACTACAACAACAACTACTACAACTACAACAAAAACTACTAGTACTACTACTACTACTACTACTACTACTACTACTACTACTACTACTACTGCAACTCCACAACAGCTCACATAATAATTTTTTAATACGTAGATGAATTCCTGACAACATGAAACATACAAAAAAACAAAAAAACAAAACAAACAAACAAACATAACGAGAAATGACAAAGGAACCCAACAAAGCGCGGTTAAAAAAAATAATAACAAATAGAGAGATAGAGAGTACAGCAGCCATACATGTCACGATGAGTCCTTACGAAGATTAATTTCAGTGACGAGCAGTGACGTAGCAACCCAGGTGGAGAGCACCACCGCGTCCCTGGCAGCCAATCAAAAATGGAGACAGCGCCTTGGGGAACGCTCGCTATTGGCCAATGAAGCAGCCAGGCAGCCAACCAGTACACGGCAATCCTGGAGCTCGAAACAGCCTCTTTACGTGTGTTTCCCGGAAGAGAGAGAGAGAGAGAGAGAGAGAGAGAGAGAGAGAGAGAGAGAGAGAGAGAGAGAGAGAGATTATAGGCAAATACAGTACGAAGATCTGGGAAGGAGAAAGCGCTACAAACAGACGAACAAACGGGCACACAGACAGACAGGTAGGCGGTCAGGTAGATGAGTGAACGACGAGAGGAAAAAAAAAAGAACGAGGAGGAGGAGGAGGAGGAGGAGGAGGAGGTGGTGGTGGGTGGAGGTGCTGAGGGGGCGAACGGAAGGGGTGTTAGACTTGTAATGAACTCTAAGGGACGGTGACGGGGGGAGGGAAAAAAACCTGCGCCTCACCCTAACACCGCCCGTTTATTTGCGTTGGCTAAGCTTACGAGGCAAAGGGGCAAGGAGAGTAAACACACGCGGCCAGGAGAGAGAGAGAGAGAGAGAGAGAGAGAGAGAGAGAGAGAGAGAGAGAGAGAGAGAGAGAGAGAGAGAGAGAGAGAGAGAGAGAGAGAGAGAGAGAGAGAGAGAGAGAGAGAGGGGGAAATTCGAACGCATAGGTACGAGAGACAGAAGAAATAAAGTGAGAAGATAGGCAGGAGGGAAGGAGGGAAGGAAGGAAGGAAGACAAAGGTGAAGGGAAGGTGTGGACAAAAAATATTAATTAAGGAAAAGTATTGATCTGCGGCAATGCATCGTGTGGTGTGGAGGAGGAGGAGGAAGAAGAGGAGGAGGGTCACGAGGAGGTAGAGGAGGAGGAGGAGGAGGCATAATGAGGGGAATGAGGGAGCGGAGAAAAGGAAAGGCGTAGATAAGGAGGGAAAAAGTGGAGAGATGATGGGTGAGGGTGAGGGAAAAAAGGTGATGGGGAGAAGGGGTGATGGGGGGAAGGGTTGAGGTAATATAAGGAGCTGGGAAAAAAATAATATAAAGTTCAGAGAGAGAGAGAGAGAGAGAGAGAGAGAGAGAGAGAGAGAGAGAGAGAGAGAGAGAGAGAGAGAGAGAGAGAGAGAGAGAGAGAGAGAGAGAGAGAGAGAGAGAGAGAGAGCACAAACATAAAAATCAAGTAATCAGGGAAATCTGAGTCTTGAAAATTAAGTAAAACTGATACATTGAAAAAAAGAAAGAATGAAAGCTTTAAAATATGAGAAAGAAAAAAATTAATCTCCGGAATCCGTTTCCCTGGTTTGGCCAGACAGAGAGAGAGAGAGAGAGAGAGAGAGAGAGAGAGAGAGAGAGAGAGAGAGAGAGAGAGAGAGAGAGAGAGACCTATGTAAGAAGGAATAAGGGAAAACAAAGAGGAGTACCTGGTCTGCTCTCTCTCTCTCTCTCTCTCTCTCTCTCTCTCTCTCTCTCTCTCTCTCTCTCTCTCTCTCCACTCGACGCTGCACACCCCACCCTTGATTTCTCCCCTTCCTTCTCTCTCTCTCTCTCTCTCTCTCTCTCTCTCTCTCTCTCTCTCTCTCTCTCTCTCTCTCTCTCTCTCTCTCTCCTTTTCTTACCCTACCCTTTCCTCAACCTCTTTATTATTACTAAAAATACAGAACTATTTATTTATTTTTCCCTTCCTTGAATTATGCTTTCTCTCTCTCTCTCTCTCTCTCTCTCTCTCTCTCTCTCTCTCTCTCTCTCTCTCTCTCTCTCTCTCTCTCTCTCTCTCTCTCTCTCTTTCTAAATATTTCTACTATTATTTATTCAAACCTCCAAACAATTCGTAATGAAAATTTCTCGTCTTTATTATAATGTGCCTCTGTGTTTGTCTGTCTGTCTGCCTGCCTGTTAGTCTGTCCGCATGTCTGTCTGTCTATTTGTCCGTCTGTCTGCCCTTATTCTCTCTCTCTCTCTCTCTCTCTCTCTCTCTCTCTCTCTCTCTCTCTCTCTCTCTCTCTCTCTCTCTCTCTCTCTCTCTCTGGCATCCCCCTCATCTTACCATCGATCTTCTCAACCTCTTTCTACCCCCCAACGTCTCTCTCTCTCTCTCTCTCTCTCTCTCTCTCTCTCTCTCTCTCTCTCTCTCTCTCTCTCTCTCTCTCTCCAGCCCCTAAAATCCTTCCCCACTCCCTCCGTCCCTCATTCCTTCTCCTCCCAGCCTCCCTCACTCCTCCCCATCCCTGCCTCCCTCACGTCTCTCTCTCCCAGCCTCACTCACCCCCTTGCCTCCCTTATTCTCCTCTTCACCTCTTCCTCATTAAAGTTTGCGCTCTGGACCACCACGTGACTAACACACACACACACACACACACACACACACACACACACACACACACACACACACACACACACTGCTTTGGTTTAACATATAAAAAAAACACAACTTTTGTTCATCCTGTCGCTCATGCAAGACACACACACACACACACACACACACACACACACACACACACACACACACACACACACACACACACACACACACACAGGAGAGTATGCACGTACAAAAATATATTATGGTCTTCCGAATAAAAAAAATGAAAATAATTAATGAGATGTAGTAAAAAAAAAAAAAACGAATATAAACTACAAACAACACATGACTTGATGTAATTAGTGACAAGAAATAAAACAAAACAGTGTACAACAAAAACGACAACCACTACCATCACCACCACCACCACCACCACCACTACTACTACTACTACTACTACTACTACAAGGACTTCTACCAAGAAAAACAACAAAAGGCATTGACAACCCAATTAAAAGATAAGATAATATAAACTTACATATCTTAGACTAGACCAAGTGTGTGTGTGTGTGTGTGTGTGTGTGTGTGTGTGTGTGTGTGTGTGTGTGTGTGTGTGTGTGTGTGTGTGTGTGTGTGTGTGTGTGTGGCAAGAGGAGAGAGGGTGAGAGTGTGGGTGTGAGAGTCAATTGTGAGAAGGTGAATGAAGAGATGTGGTGAGTGCGTGTGGAGGAGGAGGAGGAGGAGGAGGAGGAGGAGGAGGAGGAGGAGGAGGAGGAGGAGGAGGAGGAGGAGGAGGAGGAGGAGGAGGAGGAAAAAGAAGAGGATGACGAGGAGGAGGCAAAGTTCTGGAGATTTAGTGTTAGTAGAATATGGTGACGAACTGCAATGGTCTTACTACTACTACTACTACTACTACTACTGCTACTACTACAAGAATCACGAGGTACTGTTGACAAGTCGAGGGTGACAAAACAGTGCATGCTAACCGCACACTTTTCTCGAGTCAACATTGCTTTTAAGGGAAGAGGAGGAGGAGGAGGAGGAGGAGGAGGAGGAGGAGGAGGAGGAGGCCATAAACGAGTACTCTCTAACTCTTCCACTCTCTCTCCCTCTCTTCGACCTCGCTTACGGCTCTCTGTGTGTGTGTGTGTGTGTGTGTGTGTGTGTGTGTGTGTGTGTGTGTGTGTGTGTGTGTGTGTGTGTGTGTGTGTGTGTGTGTGTGTGTGTGTGTGTGTGTGTGTGTGTGTGTGTGTCTTCGCTACTCATGACTAGAAAAGTAAAATCAATGATTGCACTTAATCACAGCAAAGGCGTGAGGAGGAGGAGGAGGAGGAGGAGGAGGAGGAGGAGGAGGAGGAGGAGGAGGAGGAGGAGGAGGAGGAGGAGGAGGAGGGTGATGGAGGGTGAGGTGAGGGAAATGGAGAGGAAGAAGAGGAGTAGAGGAAGGGCTGTGAAGTGAACGGGAGGTGAGGACGCCATGGATTTCAACACAAGTCTGTCTATTTTCCTTATTGATGTCGACTGAGTAAGACAAACATTGAGGAGGAGGAGGAATACAAAGGAATACAAAGGAATGCAAAGGAAAGCCAAACAGCAACAGACCTTTTGGTCCTTGCAAGGCTGTTTGGTAATTACTTCTAACTAGCTACAGGGAAGAGAGACAGGACAGCATAGCAGAAGGCTCCTCCCCACCTACCACTCCCTCCAGCTTGCGCTGGCATGGAAATAGTTGGGAAAAGTACCATGCAGTATGGAAAAACTGACATGGAATTTTCATAGGAAAGGATGAAAGGAAGTTCTACTATTCATCCTACGGTGAACTCTATACGCCTATCTGAAAGTTAACACAATTTATATCAAAACTGGTGTCTGTAAAATCAGAGTTTATTAGTGAATTTAGTAATTATTCGGACAAGAAGAGAGCTTGTTGGGGATTTGCTTTTAAATATTTGTCTATTTTATTTTTGAATGATTCAATAGAACTGATGTTTACAATTTCTGCAGGAAGTTTATTCCATATATTTACTATGCGATTAAAGAAAAAATGTTTGGCCTCGTGAGATTTAAAACGTTTGGGTATAATCTTGAATCCATTATTTCTTGTTAGGTTAGAATGATCAACGGTAAAATAATTATGTGCATCAATGTTACTATATCCTTTGAAAATTTTGAACACTTCAATTAGGTCTCCTCTTATCCTACGCTTTGTTAAACTAAATAGGTTTAGTTCTTCCAGTCGTTCCTCATACGGCTCATTGCGCAATCTTGGAATCATCTTTGTGACTCTGCGCTGCATCTTTTCTAGTTTTTCATTGTCTTTTTTGTAATATGGTGACCAGAACTGTACACAGTATTCTAGATGAGGGCGCACCAGTGAGTTATATAAGGCAAGTATAACCTTTTCTGATTTAAATTCAAAGGTTCTTCCAATGAACCCTATCAATTTATTTGCCGTCTTTACTGTTTCTGTGCAATGTTGACTCGGCTTTAGGTCGTTAGACACAACGACACCAAGATCTTTTCTTTATCGGTGATTGACAGTGGCATGTTATTCATGACATATCTCGCCTGAACATTTGTTGCTTTCGATGTGTAAAACTTTACACTTTTCTATATTGAATCTCATCTGCCATTTTTCTGCCCAGCTTGTAAGTTTACTGAGGTCACACTGCAGTTCCTACCATTGTGACACAGACGTTACTCTACTTGTTATTTTGGTGTCGTCTGCAAATTTACTTATTTTGTAGTTTATCCCTTCATCAGTATCATTAATGTACATTATAAAGAGTACTGGTCCTAAAACAGAGCCTTGAGGAACGCCACTATTTACCTTTTGCCACTCTGACTCTTTTCCATTTATCACAACACACTGTTTTCTGTCAGAGAGCCAGTCTCTCAGCCATTTCAGTGTGTTTCCGGCAATGCCGTGAGCTCTTACTTTCCTGATGAGTCTCTTATGGGGAACAGTGTCGAAAGCTTTCTGAAAATCAAGGTAGATAATATCAACAGCTTTTGTTTCGTCATACAAGTTAAATACTTCATAAAAAAAATCTAGCAAGTTTGTTAAGCAGGAACGCTTGGTTCTGAAACCGTGTTGCGAATCCTTTATGATTTTATTTTCTTCTAAATATTTAACAATTTTATCTCTGATTATTGTTTCCATCAGCTTGCACACTACTGTAATTGGCTGGGAGAGATTTATTTCCTTTTTTAAAAATTGGCATGAAATTTGCTAGTTTCCATTCGTGGGGAACTTTACCCGCTAGTAAAGTTTTATTGAATAAAATTGTAAGCGGTTTCACGAGCTCATTTCTTGCTTCTTTAAGAAGCCTGGGTGATATCTTGTCTGGCCCGGGTGTTTTGTTTACGTTCATGCTCTTCGTGACTGAGAGGATTTCACTTTCTGTGATGGTGAAGTCCGGCAGCGTGGTGCCTCGTGACTGAGGCGTGGGGGTCGGCAGACTGCCCTGAACATCCTCAATCGTGAAGACTGTTGAAAAGTACTCGTTCAGGGTGTTCGCCATGTCTGTTTCGCTTTCTATTTGTTTGCCATTTTCTGTTTTTAATGGACCAATCGTTGATGTTAAGACCCTTTTTGTTTTTACATAGCTGTAAAATACCAAGTCTGTTCTCCAACTAGCCAAAAACTCCTTCATTAACAGGAAGTGTCAAAACCTTTCAAGATCTAACTCCCCTCGTGACTTCTGGCATCTAGCCAAAAATATCTTCAATAACTTTGCTTCTTCTTTCCCTCCTTTATTTCAACCAGATGGCACCACTGCTATCACATCTATTTCTAAAGCTGAACTCTTCGCTCAAACCTTTGCTAAAAACTCTACCTTGGACAATTCTGGGCTTGTTCCTCTCTCTCCTCCACCCTCTGACTACTTCATGCCACGTATTAAAATTCTTCGCAATGATGTTTTCCATGCCCTTGCTGGCCTAAACCCTCGGAAGGCTTATGGACCTGATGGGGTCCCTCCTATTGTTTTCCGAAACTGTGCCTCCGTGCATGCACCTTTCCTAGTCAAACTCTTTCAGCTCTGTCTGTCAACATCTACCTTTCCTTCTTGCTGGAAGTTTGCCTACATTCAACCTGTTCCTAAAAAGGGTGACCGTTCTAATCCCTCAATCTACCATCCTATTGCTTTAATTTCCTGCCTATCTAAAGTTTTTGAATCTATCCTCAACAGGAAGATTCTTAAACATCTATCACTTCACAACCTTCTATCTGATCGCCAGTATGGGTTCCGTCAAGGCCGCTCTACTGGTGATCTTCTGGCTTTCCTTACTGAGTCTTGGTCATCCTCTTTTAGAGATTTTGGTGAAACTTTTGTTGTTGCCTTGGACATATCAAAAATTTTTTGATAGAGTCTGGCACAAAGCTTTGATTTCCAAACTACCCTCCTATGGCTTCTATCCTTCTCTCTGTAACTTCATCTCAAGTTTCCTTTCTGACCGTTCTATTGCTGCAGTGGTAGATAGTCACTGTTCTTCTCCTAAATCTATTAACAGTGGTGTTCCTCAGGGTTCTGTCCTGTCACCCACTCTCTTCTTATTATTAACTAATGATCTTCTAAACCAAACTTCTTGTCCTATCCATTCCTACGCTGATGATACCACCCTGCACTTTTACACGTCTTTTCATAGACGTTCAACCCTTCAGGAGTTAAACATTTCACGCAGGGAAGCCACAGAACGCTTGACTTCTGATCTTTCTAAAATTTCTGATTGGGGGAAAGCAAACTTTGGTATTGTTCAATGCCTCAAAAACTCAATTCCTCTCTATATCAACTCGACACAACCTTCCAGACAACTATTCCCTCTTCTTGAATGACACTCAACTGTCCCCCTCTTCTACACTGAACATCCTCGGTCTGTCCTTTATTTATAATCTGAACTGGAAACCTCACATCTCATCTCTAGCTAAAACAGCTTCTATGAAGTTAGGTGTTCTGAGACGTCTCCGCCAGTTTTTCTCACCACCCCAGCTGCTAACTCTGTACAAGGGCCTTATCCGTCCATGTATGGAGTATGCTTCACATGTCTGAGGGGTTCCACTCATACTGCTCTTCTAGACAGGGTGGAATCAAAAGCTTTTCGTCTCATCAACTGCTCTCCTCTAACTGACTGTCTTCAGCCTCTCTCTCACCGCCGCAATGTTGCATCTCTAGCTGTCTTCTACCGCTATTTTCATGCTAACTGATCTTCTGATCTTGCTAACTGCATGCCTTCCCTCCCCCGCGGCCTCGCTGTACAAGACTTTCTTCTTTCTCTCACCCCTGTTCTGTCCACCTCTCTAACGCAAGAGTTAACCAGTATTCTCAATCATTCATCCCTTTCTCTGGTAAACTCTGGAACTCCCTGCCTGCTTCTATATTTCCACCTTCCTATGACTTGAATTCCTTTAAGAGGGGGTTTCAAGACACTTATTCATCAATTTTTGACTACTGCTTTGACCCTTTTATGGGACTGGCATTTCAGTGGGCACTTTTTTTATTAGATTTTTGTTGCCCTTGGCCAGTGTCCTTCCTACATAAAAAAAAAAAAAAAGTGAGGAAGGGGCAGAAGGCTTGGTTTAATCTGGAAGGGAAGGGAGGAGCAGGGGAGGGGAAGGAGGAAAGGAGAGGAGGGGTAAAGAGGGAAGGATGGAAACGGTTTAACATAACAGTGGAGGAGAGATTAGGTGGGATGAAGGAAAACACTGCATTAGGGATTGTTACCTCCAACCCACTCCTCCTCTTCCTCCTGCTTCTCCTCGTCCTCCTCTTCTCCTTCCTCTTCCATCTCAGCATAAGATCCTATATTTTATTTTCCTTCCACTCTCTTATACTTTCTCTATTGTTTACTCTTCCTTCACTTACACTCCTTTCTATTCTGCCTTGACCACCACCACCACCACCACCACCACCACCACCACCACCACTAACACCACCAGCACCACAACCTCCTCCCCCTCCTTCGTCATCTCCGTGCCACTTTTCATCCTCCACCTTCCCTTCGCTTCTTCTCCTTTCCTTCCTCCTCCTCTTGCTCATACTTTTCCCATCCTTCCTCCTCCTCCTCCTCCTCTTCCTCCTCCTCCGTGGGGTGGTGAAAAGCGCTTAAAACACATGAATGGCGCGATTCGACCTGATCAATATGGACCAAAGTGTCAATAAACAAAGGAAGAAGGAGGAGGAGAAGAGCGAGGAAGAGAAGGAGGAGAAGGAGGAGGAGGAGGAGGAGTGAGAGTGAGAAGTGGAGGAGGTGGAAGGCGTGGAGATGCTGGATATTGGCAATAGCGTAAAGAAAGTTAAGAGAGAGAAGGGAAAATATACGTAAATTTAACAAAAAAAATGAAAAAAAATGGAAAAGCTGAGAAAGAGAGAGAGAATAAAACAAAAAAATAAATAGAAATAAAGCCTAAACAAAACTGAAAAGTGGAAAAAAAAGTTACTAATCCAAAATGAAAAAAAAATAAAAAAGGAAAAGAACTGCATAACTGAAAAAGGAGAAAAGTAAAATACACGCAAAAAAAAAGAAGCCAAAACAGAAACTGAGAGAATGCAAATAATAATAATGAAAAAAAAATGCAGAAATAAAAATGAGAAAATAAATAAAAAAAACAACTTACATCAACACGGAAAAGGAAACAACCAAGTAATAATTATCTGAGAGAGAGAGAGAGAGAGAGAGAGAGAGAGAGAGAGAGAGAGAGAGAGAGAGAGAGAGAGAGAGAGAGCCGCGTGCTAGTGTTTGTAGACCTACACTGGCGCCGTGACTTGTGTGCGTAGGGCATATTTAGGCGTGTGTGCGCGTGTGTGCGCGTGTGTGTGTGTGTGTATGCTCTTGATTACGTCATCAAATATACACAGTAATGAACGATATTAATCTCAAATCCATGTAATCTCTAGGGGAGGAAGAGGACAAGAAGGGGAGGAAGGGAGGGGTGGAGGTGGAGGGAGACTAGGCCAGGAGGAGAAGAGGGAGAGAAAGAGGAGGTGATGAAGAGAAAGGTGGAGAGACAAAGGATGAGGAAACGAGGCGACACAAAAATATATAGCCGGTAGTAATATAGTGATCTGTTGGCTCATTGGTCACTGAGGGTTTGTGGCGCCAGGGTTCGAATTCCTGGTGAGTGGAGGACAGTGTGGGGTTGTCTCTTCTGCTGCTGCCTCTGCTAGATTGACCCAGCAGGCAGGGAAGCAGAGGAACAGCGGGAGGCCACAAACCTTGCCTTCCTGCGTGTGTGTGTGTGTGTGTGTGTGTGTGTGTGTGTGTGTGTGTGTGTGTGTGTGTGTGTGTGTGTGTGTGTGTGTGTGTGTGTGTGTGTGTGTGTGTGTGTGTGAGAGATGAAAGGGATGAGAATAGAAGAGGGGAAGAGAGGGGGAGGACAAGAAGAGGGGAGGAAGTCTGGGAGGATAGAGGGGAGGAGAGATGCAAGGAGAATGAGCTATTGATATCACTCCCCCCAGGCAGATTTTCCTCCCTCCCTCTTCTCTACCCTCGCCCTCACTCCCTCTCCCTCTTAATTATTTACCTAACTGTTATTCCCCTTCGTTATTCAGTTACCGTGTGCGACTTTAAATATTTCACACTACACACGAACAGAATTATTTATGACGATGACGAGGTAACACGTGTGTGTGTGTGTGTGTGTGTGTGTGTGTGTGTGTGTGTGTGTGTGTGTGTGTGTGTGTGTGTGTGTGTGTGTGTGTGTGTGTGTGTGTGTGTGTGTGTGTGTGTGCACGGTATAAAAATTCCTTGGAAACGAGTGAAAAAGATAACATCTACATACATACATGCACGAACATTGTCTGGTTTTCAAAAAGTCAAACACACACACACACACACACACACACACACACACACACAAGGATGAGGTTCTCCTTCTACGAAACAGTCATTCTTTTCATATATCCCCTTCAAAAGAAAGAAAAATAATAATAAAATAAAAATCACTTTGGTGTAGAGCCAAAAATATTTAAAATTGCCTTTCAGGAGAGTTTTACGTATCTCTTCCAATTTCCCGAAGGATCTGAGCAGCTCCCTCTTTTTATTCGGAAGGACTGTCAGTTCCGCTGGCGTGTCGAAATACTCCCCTGACGGAATCGCTCCCTCACGTCCGTCTCTGTCACTCGCCAGCATAGCGCCGCCCTCACTGCAGCGCGGCGGCCTGACGCACACCCTTTCTGGTCTCAAATCTGCGCTTTTCTCTCCTGATCTTGACTGACGCCGGTGCGGATCTCAACTCTATGGTTGTGCTTTTCGGACTTTTCTTTCTCTCGTTACGGTTGTTTTTAATGGACACAAAAATAACTAGTTGGGTTTTCACGATTTTCTTTTTCTCTTTTTCCTTGCGATTTTCTCTTTTGATCTTAATTGACGCTGGTGCAGATTTGATTTCTAGGTTGAAGTTTTTCGTCTTCCATCTCTTATCAGGACCACAAAGATGAATAGTTGAGTTCTCACATCATTTTTCCGAGTTTTGCGTTCCTGATCTTGACTGACTTGTTCTGGTCTGAAGTCTCGTGTTCTTAGAGTCTTCCATCTCTCATCATGGCCAATCACAAAGACTACAAAGATGACTGGTTGGTTCTCACGAGTATTTTATTCCAAGCGATGATGCAAAATCCTTATTGAATCATAGTCTCGTATTCTTAGACGCTCCATTCTCTTATCAACAAAATACAGATGACTAGTAAGTTTCCCACGAGTGTTTATTCCAACTGAAGATGCATAATCCCTGTTAAATTATTATTAGGATCACGAAAAATCCATCAAAGCTTCAATAACATCACTTAAACCTTGCTAAAAATTAAACTGAAAGGAGTCACCGGAAAGTTTAAGTGCATCCCTACTCGTAGGGATGGAAGCAGGTTAGCAGCGAGGCAGGAGTGGGCAATGTTGCTGCCTTACAATAGCGAGCCGTGCGCAGCTTCTTGGAATGAGAAGAATGATGCTGGGCTAGAAAATGAACAAAATCCACAAAATACCAACCCACGTACGCACACATGTGTAAATAAACATACGCACACACGCACACACACACGCACACACTTACCAGAATCATACATCCCCTTTTCATCTCCACTCTAAACCCCTCTTCCTCTGCCCCCCTCAACTTTCCCTTCTTCCCCTCTCTGTCCTCCCAGCATCCCTGCCCTGCGCTCCCTTCATCCCCACTCCCTCCCGTGCGGTGATTACTGGCCCCCTCCCATTATTAAGGCAAATTTTTACAAAAAGGAACAAAGAGAGAACGGAGAGAGGAGGGCGAGGGGGGTGGAGCACGTGTTTCCATGGGGGAGACACGGGGGCGAAGAGGTGATAATTAGGAATAAAAGAAGAGGTAAACGAGGTGTTAGAGAGAGAGAGAGAGAGAGAGAGAGAGAGAGAGAGAGAGAGAGAGAGAGAGAGAGAGAGAGAGAGAGAGAGAGAGAGAGAGAGAGAGAGAGAGAGAGAGAGAGTATTAATATCAGTGATCTTTCTCAAAACTGAAAACAGATAGCTTCGGTTTCGGGGAAATGTGAGGTGGACGAGGAAAGAGAGGGAAGAGAACAAGAATGGATGATATACATTTCTCTCTCTCTCTCTCTCTCTCTCTCTCTCTCTCTCTCTCTCTCTCTCTCTCTCTCTCTCTCTCTCTCTCTGTAGCCCCGGGCAGCATCCAGTCACGTGACGTACACAATGGTCCCATCAGCATTCGGCGAAAGAAACAAAAAGAATGTCACTTGGCCCATCTCCAGACCTCTTTCTCCTCCTCCTCCTCCTCCTCCTCCTCCTCCTCCTCCTCCTCCTCCTCCTCCTCCTCCTCCTCCTCCCTTATCATCTCATCTCTCAAAAAATATTACTTCCATCAAGACAAACAAAGAAATACAATAACACAGAATTACCCGCGGGAAAGCTGAGTCATTTTTACTTCTCCCCTTCTTTCCGTTATCGCGTCTTCAATGCATTACGGTAAAAAAAAAAAGAAGGAAAAATGACGGAAATACTTACTTACTTCGTGCGGGGGAAGGGAGAAAAGAAAGGGTTGGAGGTGGACGTCACTCGCTCACCTTTACATGTCAGCGGGAGAGGATTAATTGGCTTACCTGTGAAAAGAAAGGAAAACATTTTATTAGTGAGGAAACGGTGGCGATGGTCGTGGTGGTGGTGGTGGTGGTGGTGGTGGGAATGTTACGCAGCGGTTGAATGAAGCTTTTGGTGGTGATGGTGGTGAGCGAAAGAAAGGTAAGGAGGAAATTAGTAGGAAGGAACGAAAAAATGGAATGGTGATGGTGGTGGTGACAATTATGTTTCTGCTTGTGGTGGAATGAAGGAAGGCAAGAAAATGGAGTGAACGGAAAGGAATGAAGTGGAATGAATAGTAGTGGTGAAAATCATATCCTTGCTTGTAGTGGAATGACGGAAGCGAAGGGAAGGAAGGAAAGAGAAAGAGAAAGGAATGAGGAGGAAGAAAATAGGAGGAAGAGGAGGAGGAGAAGGATGAGTAAGAGAAGGAGGAGGAAGAGGAAAAGGAAGAAGAAGAAGAAGAAGAAGAAGAAGAAGAAGAAGAAGAAAAAGAAGAAGAAGAAGAAGAAGAAGATGATGATGATGATGAGATAAATGGAAAAATCTTGAAGTTTCAAATTAGTTTTTAATTCACCTTCGTGTAAATCCACTCTTACCCCCAATCTCTCTCTCTCTCTCTCTCTCTCTCTCTCTCTCTCTCTCTCTCTCTCTCTCTCTCTCTCTCTCTCTCTCTCTCACGCACACATATGTAACTGCGAGCCAAGAATAACACACAATCAGGTACAAGATCACGGCCACTTGACAAACCATGACTGTCTATTTAACTTTTTAAACAAACGCTTGTCCATTTCACTTTTAAATCACCTTGCTGTCTATTCAACTTTCTTAAAAACATTTGCACTTCTTCAGATGTGTGAGAGGAGAGGAGAGGAGGGAAGGAAAGAAAAGGAGGCGGAGGGAGAGGAGGAGAGAGACGAAGAGGAGGATGAGGGAGAAGAGGAGGATAAGGAGGAGGATGAACAAACGCAACGAGGAAAGAAATGAAGTGTTGGGAGAAATAATGTTGAAGAAAATGACGAAAGAAAGAAGGAGGATGGAAAGGACGAAGAAACTAGGGAAGAATAAAGATAGGATATAAAAATGGACTAAAAGAGGCAAGTAGGATAAGAATGATAAAGAAACCGTAAAAAAGGGAGGAAGGAGATGTGCGAAGGAAGGAAAGAAGAAAAAGAAGGAAGACATGAAAGAAAAGAGAGGAAGAAGGTTATGAATGTAAAATAAATGAGGCAAACGAGATAAGAGCAACAAAAAACGTAATCTGAGAGAGAGAGAGAGAGAGAGAGAGAGAGAGAGAGAGAGAGAGAGAGAGAGAGAGAGAGAGAGAGAGAGAGAGAGAGAGAGAGAGAGTATAAGAGGACCGCTGGGAATATCGAACTGGGAAATCAACAAAGACCAACAGGAATGCAAGATTACGTGATTACACCTGGCGCCGATTACAGGTCAGGTGAGGCCGTGAGGGGGATCGGCGGGGCGAGGGAGGATCGAATCAGCGGCAGGAGGGGTTCAGATCAACTTATATGGGTTTGGAACTGAAGGGAGGGAGTTGGATCACGCTATAAAGGGTTCAGGAGACACGTTATGGAGGATTTGAATCAGGAAAGTAAGTGGAAATAAAAAGTTGAGGTGGGAAGGGAAAGGGAGGGAGGGAGAGAGAGAGAGAGAGAGAGAGAGAGAGAGAGAGAGAGAGAGAGAGAGAGAGAGTGTGTGTGTGTGTGTGTGTGTGTGTGTGTGTGTGTGTGTGTGTGTGTGTGTGTGTGTGTGTGTGTGTGTACTATGTTACGGTTCTATGTCCCTCTCTCTCTCTCTCTCTCTCTCTCTCTCTCTCTCTCTCTCTCTCTCTCTCTCTCTCTCTCTCTCTCTCTCTCTGCCCCCCTTCTCTCCCTTTTTCTTCACTTTTTTCTCGACGAGTTCTCAACTTTTAAGATTTTATTGAAAACTTCTTCCACGACAGTTTTTCTTATGATAATATTCACGATTATTTTTTAATGTTTTCCTTCATTTTAAGTCCTATTTCATTAATCTCTTAGTGCCGATGTTTTTAATTCGTTGCTGAGGAGGTAAACTTAAATTACGTGTGTGTGTGTGTGTGTGTGTGTGTGTGTGTGTGTGTGTGTGTGTGTGTGTGTGTGTGTGTGTGTGTGTAGGTGTGTAGGTGTACAAGTGTGTGTGTATTCAAATCAGGCAGCAATTGTGTATATGAAAAACAGTTTTATTTCTGCACACGTGTATGTAAATGAGAATGCATGCACATTTACGTATTACACAAGTATACACCACAAAATTAGAGAAACAGGCTTTTATCCGCTATTACCTACAACACACCTCACGTAACACTATTTACCAACAACACCAAAACACCAATTACCTTCCTTGACAAACCCTGGACAATCCCAAACATTTACCTTCTACACACCTTTACCTGCAATATACCTCACGTGTCATTCACCAACAGCCGACACCACGACACCAGTAACCTCCCTTGACAAACCCAGCACTCCTCACCAATACAAACAAAACAACAGCACTCAATCATTTGTTCTCCTGTTAGTGACGCATTACCAGCTCCAAACTTGCCACAGAGCATTTCATTAGGGTGAGGGGAAGTAATGATAAGAGTCACAAGGTTAACACACGTGCCCACCCACACATTCCTCATAACATCCTCTTGACACCCACATACGAAACAGGTATTCTTTGTTCTCGTTTATCTCTCCTGAGTCAACACGCGTTATCAGGGAGGCGGAAGGAAGGAGGTGGAAGGAAAGAGAGAAGTGGCGACGGAATGAATAAACAGTAAGAGAAGGAGAGGTGAATGACGGAGGTAGGAATGGAAAATGGAAAGAAGGAGAGAAGTGGCGGTGAATGAATAAACAGTAAGAGAGGGAGAGGTGAATGACGGAGGTAGGAAAGGAAGAAAGGAAAGAAGGAGTTAGAAAGGAGGGAAATGATGATGGATGAATAAACAAGAAAGGAAAGCAGAGGTGAATGACGGCGGTAGTAAAGATAAAAGGAAGGAAGGAGCTGGAAAGAAGGAGGGAGACGACGGAATGAATAAGAGGTAAGGAAAGAAGAGGTGAAGGAAGGAGCCAGAAAAGAAAATAAGAAGGAAGGAGAGAAGTGGCGACGAAATTAATAAGACGTAAGAGAAGGAGAGATACATGAAGGTCAGAGAGAGAGAGAGAGAGAGAGAGAGAGAGAGAGAGAGAGAGAGAGAGAGAGAGAGAGAGAGAGAGAGAGAGGAAACAAACATACGCACCTTCACGCTGTAAACACAATAAGATTCCAAGTTTTGTGTAGGTGTGTGAAGTAGTACAATAAAAACACTCTCGTATCCGTGTCTGGCATCATTGTAAAGCAGTTTGTTATTTTTATCATCTTCTAAAAATATAAATGAAAGTGAAATATCCACCCAAACTCATTATAAAGTTAGTGTGGAATTAGAATATGCAAATGAATTCAGAATGAAGGCTGGAGTTAATTTTCCTCTCTCTCTCTCTCTCTCTCTCTCTCTCTCTCTCTCTCTCTCTCTCTCTCTCTCTCTCTCTCTCTCTCTCTCTCTCTCTCTCTCTCGTATGGATAATAGCAGACGTGGTGTGTAGATAGCTGGAGCCCCTTCCTTCACCTGCTAATTAAAGGTTAACTCAGGTGTGACATTAAACTCCAGGAATACATAACTTTTACCTTTTCTAACTTGTTCCCGCTTCACTCACTCTGTCGTTCACCTGAGCGCTTTCTCCTATACAAAAATGTTCTGTCACTTCTCGATAAAAAGGGGGTGAAAAATCCAGCATCTTCCCTGGCAGACTTCGCGTGTCCGAGGCAGAACAAAGGATTCCTCTCACACGCTCGCCTATTCACGCCCGTCCTCGCTTCGTTTATTTCTGTTGATCCGGGAAATATTTCTGGCCTCGCTTGCTTGATTCCCGGTCAGGTCTATTTGTGTTTCCTTTCCTTTCCTGCCCTTGTGTCGTAGTGGACGTGTCGTCCTGCTCGTCCGTCATTAGCTTGGCACGGTGACTGGTTTTCATGATGGTTTTTCACGTGATGGTAAATTTTATTCGTTATTTTATTATAGATGTGATAGATTCTGTTGTAGTGTTGCTTGGGAGTGTATTACAAGGTACGTCTTTAGTAGTAGTAGTAGTAGTAGTAGTAGTAGTAGTAGTAGTAGTAGTAGTAGTAGTAGTAGTAGTAGTAGTAGTAGTGCAAAAAAAGATAAATAAATAAATAAAAACTAACCTAATGTATTCGCTCTTGACAAGACTGGAGGTAAAATGTACAGTTCCCCAATATGCAAAGCGGAGCACACTTCCTGAAGAAAACTGAGACTAACGCGGTCAAATAAAGGGAATAGGGACGCCGCTGGGGGAGGGAGGAGGGAGGGAGGGAGGGAGGGAGGCAAGACCGAGGGAGGAGGAGTCGCAACACAAAACTCACTCAGAGGAACGAACGTCTTGTGAAGAAAAACCTAAAATACTCTGGAGCCGTAAAGCGCTCGGGCTGGTAAATGTCACGTGATCAATTTTAGAAAACGGTCGCTGGGGGAGTGGAAAGGACGGACTCAAATATTTAACCGCCACCCAGTGTCACCTGCACGTGTGTCTCTACCTAGGAACAGACTTATCTCTTTCTTCTCCTTCACCTCCTCTTCTCTCCTTACACTTTACCAATCAGCGCTACTTCAAGTTAAAATCTACGCCAGTTTTATGCGTCAAGTCACCAGCCAGCCTTTACAAAATTACAAGAATAATACAAAAAAATAGGGGAAGCTGCAAGAAGCCATTAGGCGTACACGTGGCGGTCCCTGTATGAAACATGCTTGCCTGTTTCCATCAGTCATCCTCATTCATAAATCTGTCTAATCTTTTAAATCTCCTTTATGTTTTAACACTAACAACCTGATTACCGAGTATATTCCATTCATCTACCACTCGATTTGAGAACCAACTCCTTCCTATTCTGAAACACGCAGTGATATTACAAGAAACTTTAGTAATGGGAACAGACTTATTTCTTTCTCCACCTTCACCTCCTCCTCCTTCCACCTTAGTAATGACGGCTACCTAAGATTCAAATCCACACGTCACTACTCCGCGTCAAGCCACCACACTTAAATACGCAGCAATATCACAACTTTCGCCTCCTTCACCTCCACTTTACTAATGACCGCTAGTTGAAATTCAAATAGCACGTCACTTCTCTGCATCAGGTCACCAGCCAGCCAATCGCCAGCCACACTCTGAAATACACAGTAATATAACAACAAACTTTCGTCATTCTGGTCTCACCCAAAAGTTCCCAAGAGATCCTGATGTTTACGAGCTTAAATTCGACTCTTTATTAAGTCATGCGGGTGCGACTTGCAGCGTGGGCGTCACGAGGCGATAAATCAACCGCACCTGTCCCGACACTTGCAGGTGAGCGAGTGAGTGAGCGAGTGATTCGGCGATGAGTTTAATAAAGCCAAGTTATGAAGAAGTTTATAGCGTGAAGTTTGAGAGAGAGAGAGAGAGAGAGAGAGAGAGAGAGAGAGAGAGAGAGAGAGAGAGAGAGAGAGAGAGAGAGAGAGAGAGAGAGAGAGAGAGAGAGAGAGAGAGAGAGAGAGAATGTAAACCCAGCATGTAAAAAAATAAGTAATAATAAAATTGTGTAACAGTTTAGCACCATAGTACAGATTAAGAAGGATTACAAAAAAAAAAAAGTGAGAAATAGAAGTAAAACATAAATACATTAGTTTGAGAGAGAATAAAAACTCAACATGCTTAAAACAAATGAAATGATGTAACAGTTTAGCAATACGAGCACGTATATCTATGCTTTGAGGATTAAAGGGAGAGATACAATGTAGAAATAAAATAATTACATCAGTATGGTAGCAAGAGTGTTCATTTTTATTTTATTTTGAGAGAGTTTAGCAGCAGGAACATTCAACACTGTCAAAAAATGCGAAGAATATCAGAGTCTAACACCAAGAACATTCAGAACTATTAAAAATAAAAGGAACATGAAAGTTTACTACCAAAACCATTCAGAACAGCCTAAAATACAAAAAAAGAACAAGAATTTACCAGAAAAAAACATTCAAAACTTTAAAAAATTACAAGGAATATAAGAGTTTACCACTAAAACCATTAAAAACTCCCAAAATACAAGTAAAAACAAGAAATTCTCAGCAAAAACACTGAAAACACTTAAAAAAATGCAAGGAACAGCAGAATTTAGCACCGAGAACATTCAGAACTGCCACAAACACAAGAAATACGCGAGTTTAGCAGCAGGAGTATTTAGAGGAGGTGTTGACATCTTTGTGATGGTGCGGGGTGATTGCTTAACGGCCCGGAAGAATGGGAGCTGACTGGCCGGAAACCTGACGTATGGGAAGAGCGAGAACAAATTAAAGGGTACAGATGCAAGGCAGGAGGAGGTGGAGGAGTAGGAGGAGGAGCAGGAGGAGCAGGAGGAGGGAAGAGGTGCACAATGTGAGTACGTAAGGAATTTGACGAAACAAAATGAATAAATAAATTGTTAGAATTGATAAACAAATAAATACATAGCCATAATCTTCATCATTTATCGATTTCCAATTTGGTGCAGGAGGAAGGAGGCTCAAGAGAGGGATGAGATGAAATATACACTAACTAAGAATGCTGTGAGTAAGAAATATGATAGAAAGACGCGGTTTTAATCTTAATATTTCACCTATTCATTACATTTTTCACCCGTACACATGAGAGAGAGAGAGAGAGAGAGAGAGAGAGAGAGAGAGAGAGAGAGAGAGAGAGAGAGAGAAATATGGCATGAAAACAAACGAACTTACCAAGAACCTTCACTATTTATCTCAAACCACGCATATTTACCTCACATTTATCACCTACATATATATCAGATTTCCTCCCATACACATGAGAAAGAGAGAGAGAGAGAGAGAGGAAGAAGAGACAGGGACAGAAATACTACACAAAAAACACCCACGCACTTATAACACTCAACACCATTCATCCCACAACACATCAACTTCACAGCATCCTTCCATTAACTTCACTATTATAACCTAAAAAGTAAGGCGACGCAAATTTTTCCCCACCCCCACACACGCACACGCACACACACACACACACACATCTCGGTAGTCTCGCTTTAACTTAACGCGCCGTCTCTCTTTACGCGGCCTTCCATCACACGCATCAAGTTTACGAGCGTGGCAGAAGCTATAAGGTCGCCGAGGGTGTCACAGCGTCCCCTAGGGTAGCACTCTCTGCCTGGCGGGAACCTCCACTCCAAGCCATTTCACGACCGATAAATAAAGCCTTGATTGGATTTGGCGGAGTAATTCAGGTAAGTTAGCTACTGACTGAAGAGGAAGAGGAAGAGGTGGATAGGAGGAGGTGGTGGAGGGATAAGGAGGAAAGAAAAAGAGGAGAAGGAGGAGAAGGAGGAGATGGTGATGATTTTGGTAATGGTTAAGACTGAAAATGAAAAATAAAAATGCATGGAAAAGATGGAAAAAGGAAGCACGATCAATAGAAATGTATTTAAAAAGGAGGAAGAAGAAAAGCAAGAGGAAGAGGAGAAGGAGAACGAGGAGGAGGACGAAGAGGAAGAGGAGGAGGAGAAGAAAAAGAAGAATGAACAAGAGAAGAAGAGGAAGAAGAGGAAGAAGAGGAGAAGATAAGGAGCAGAAGAGGAAGAGACAGAAAGTGTAGTATAATGAGAGAGAGAGAGAGAGAGAGAGAGAGAGAGAGAGAGAGAGAGAGAGAGAGAGAGAGAGAGAAAGATAGAGAGAGACAGAGAGAGAGAGAGAGAGAGAGAGAGAGAGAGAGAGAGAGAGAGAGAGAGAGAGAGAGAGAGAGAGAGAGAGAGAGAGAGAACAGAGAATTTAAGGCGAAGAACGAAAGCCAATAAAAAAAAGACAGTCAGAGGAATACGATAGCGTGTCATAACGTACAATAATGTGCTAGAAGGTACGATAGCTTGTCATAAGGTAATAAACGCGGGGAAATAAACACAAAAGACAAAAGTATTAGCGAAAGAAAATAACAAAATAATAACGCTAATAATACTAAGCAGGACTGTGCAACGTTACGCTCTTAATCAGCAAATCAAAAGAACATAAAACGAAAAAAAAAAAAGGGGGAATAAACACAAAATGGGGAATAACTGGAATAAAAAAAAATAATAACAACGCACATTTGACATGGATGGAGAAGAGAGAAAAAAAAAGAAGAAAAATAATCGAACGGCAACAAATGAGCACGAACAAATAAAGAAGACGAAAAGGAAGAAGAAAAAAATAAATAAACTACCATGGAAACAAAATGAGTCTATAAACAAGAGAAAGAGAGAGAAGGAAAATAAAAAGAAAAAAAAAGAAAAAAACACACGAAAACAAAGGAAACAAAGGAGAAACAAAAGACGATACACGTTAATGGGATCTGGACGGAAAAATACGAGCGGAAGAACGTCCAGAAAAATGCGAACGGGAGAGAAAAAAATGCGAAGGGAGAAAAGAGCAAGATAAAGAAAGTACGACTGCAAGGAACAAAAGACGTGATGGCTAATTAAAAAGGTCTTTATTAGCGTCGTGGAAGAGGAGGAGGAGGAGGAGGAGGAGGAGGAAAAAGGTCTCTTAAACTGCCTTTGTGTATTTGTGGACCTTCTTTTTAAACATAACAAGGCAAGAGGCTGAATGCTGAAATAAAAATAAAGTAAATACAAAAAAGATTCTCTCTCTCTCTCTCTCTCTCTCTCTCTCTCTCTCTCTCTCTCTCTCTCTCTCTCTCTCTCTCTCTCTCTCTCTTAATAATATGGTGGCTGGAAGGAGGGGAAGGCAAAATGAAAGGAAGAGGAAATGCAGGATGGAAAAAAAGAAAAATAAATAAATAAAAGGACGTAAAAAAGGAGGAGTTGGAGGTGGTGGTGGTGGTGGTAGTGGTAGAGGAGATGGAATAGGAGTAGGAGTAGGAGGAGGGGGAGGAAGAGGAGGAGGAGGAAGTCAAGGAAGGGACATAAGGATCAGTCAGATCAGTCAGTCAGTTAGATATGCACACACACACACACACACATGTACATCTTTGACATTCCACGTGCACATGACGCAAATCAGAGGCAACACGCATACAAACACACACACACACACACACACACACACACACACACACACACACACACACACACACACACACACACACACACACACATTCAGTTAAGTCCTTCACACAATAACCGCCGCCATCCCTGTCACCATAAACATCGCCACCACTACAGGAAACAGCCGCAAAACACGGCAAAAACAACAGGTGACCTATTCTCAGGGAAAATTACAAACAATATATTTACAACAATGATAACAGCAGTGATAATAATAGTAAAAAATTATAATAATGATGATAATGATGATGATGATGATGATATGATAATAGTAATAGCAGCAATAGTGAAAATAAGTCAACAGTTTTCACGATCTGATCCTAAAATATATGTGCTTGGTAGAGATGCATTATTTCTACTTTTACTACTACTACTACTACTACTACTACTACTACTACTACAATTACTCTTAAATTTCACTCCGTTTACAAGAAATAACTACAAAATACGCATGAAATTAACCAAACACACACACACACACACACACACACACACACACACACACACACACACACACAGCTTACCCCACGGGGCTTAAAAATATCAAAGAATATACTGACGTTTAATTTTTCATGGCCCTAAATTTTCGCGAAGTGTCCGGCGGCCGAAATAAGCTAATTTGACGGGCCATTAACTTAGCGGCTCATTTGCATACTGCATGAACCTCACCCTGGAACTGGGAGGGCGCCAAGGGTGGATGGGGGGAAGGGGCGGAGGAGGGAAGAGAGGGAAGGGAGGGAAGGAAGGGTAAGACTCCAGCCTTAAGGTACATGAAGGGCACACGCTCTCCTTTCCCTTCCCTCCCATCTTTTCTCTCTTCTCTCTCTCTCTCTCTCTCTCTCTCTCTCTCTCTCTCTCTCTCTCTCTCTCTCTCTCTCTCTCTCCCATTCCTCTCCGATCGTTCGTTTCTATCATATTTTGTGTTTCTCTGATTTTTTTTTTCCCATATTTCCTTCTCTTTCTCCTATTTCTATCTAATTTCCAATGCATCTTGTGTTTCTCTTATTCTTTCTCTTCCATCCCTTCTCTTTCTCCCTCTCTCCATGTCGTGTTTCTCTCAGTCTTTACTGCTTTACTTTCGTCACTGTCTATTACTTTTCATTATGATTCGTCTGCCCTTCCTGTACATTGCTTGATTTAAAGAGCTTAACATGATTATCTTTGTTGATATTGTTGTTGTTGTTGTTGTTGTTGTTGTTGTTGTTTTTCGTCTTCTTTTCTTGTTCTTCTTCTTACTTCCATTCTTTGCAACTCCGATTAAAGTCTACTTATTCACCTCACAATCTCTGTTTTACTCAGTCTTCCTGGTCTCTCCCATTATAATGCATGATGACTCCCTTCCCTTCCACCCACCACTCCTCGTCTACTCCCACCCTCCATCCCAGATCCATCCCCTTCATCTTTCGTAACCCCCTTCTTCCTTCTGATCCTCTCCTCCTTAGTTTAATTTTCCAGCTTTGCCTTTTAAACTTCTCCCCAAAATCTTCATCACTCATTCTTTTAAATCCTCTTCCTCATGTATTATCACCTTAACCTTTCTTTCCCTTTTTCCCCCCAAAGCCTCCATCATTCCTAGTCTTAAATCCCACTTTTATCTCTTGTCCAGCCATTTTGCCTTCCTTAAAATCTCCATAAGTCCTTCTATCGGTGTTTTTCCTACCCCTTATTCTATTCTGTAACGGTCTTACTCTTTCCTTCTACCTAAATATTCTTCTCTCGTTTTATCGGTATATTTTCTTCTTTACTCTTCTCTGTCAGTCATATTTTGTTTCTTCCACACAAGATTCTTCCTTCTCTCGTTCTGTCTGTATACTTCCTTCCCCTTTACTCAGTCTGTCTTACCTTTTATCTCTCATGCAAGACTCCTTTTCTCTTATTCTATCGCTGTACTTCCTTTGCTTCACTTTACACTCTACCGTTCCTGCCTATTTCCTTCATCCAGAACTCTTCCTACTGCCAGACTTCCTCATTTTAACTCTTCTTACTTAATTCCTTTCCCTCCCTTTTCAAAAACCATATAAACCACTTTCTCGCTGCTCCATTGATATTTCTATACCCACATATCCCTTCCCTTCCATCTTCCCTCCCCTTTCCCCCTCTCTCCTTCCATTGCCTCCCTCTCCTTACCTCCATCCCTTCCTTGCCTCTCAAAAAGCATTTCAGATAAGCCACATAGGTCACTTTCTCACGGCTTTACTGCTGTGCCTATCCTCTATTCACCTTTCCCCCCTTCCCGCTCCCTACCTTCCCACCGTCCTTCCTCCCATACCTCCCCCGTCCCTGCCGCAGCCCTCCCCGCCCTTCCTTTCCTTCAATACTCCCTCCAAAGGTCGTCATCTCATAAGCCTCCAGTAATATCCAATTAAAATGATTCACGCCCGCGTCACCCGCAATGATCTCGTAAATTATGCAGTTGACATCATCTCTCTCTCTCTCTCTCTCTCTCTCTCTCTCTCTCTCTCTCTCTCTCTCTCTCTCTCTCTCTCTCTCTCTCTCTCTCTCTAATCTATTAGTCAACCAAAGCAGACAACAGCCAGGGTGATGAAACGCCGCCCGAGAGAAATATTGTGAAGATCTCGGGGAAAAAAAAAATATATATATATATTATAAAAAGATGGATGTGTTGGAAAGCAGGAGGAGGAGGAGGAGGAGGAGGAGGAGGAGGAGGAGGAGGAGGAGGAGGAGGAGGAGGAGGAGGTGAAGGAGCAGCGAGGAGGAAAGGGTTGAGAGGAAGAAAGTAGTGAATATAGAGGGACTGAGTGGGTATATCAAACGAAAAGTGAGAGGTAGTGAGTGAGTGAGAGAGTGAGTGCTAGGGAGAGGAGAGAGAGAGAGAGAGAGAGAGAGAGTGGGGGGAGGGGGATGGTGGTAGTAGTAGTAGCAGCAGTAGTAGGGCGGCGTGATCAGTATAATAAACTAGAGCTAATAAAAAGAAGAGGGAAATGGAGGGGAGAAAGGAAAAGCAAAGAAAAACAAGACTCGCCTCTATTGCAAAAGAACGCAGCAGCTTCCCTCTCTCCCTCCTCCTCCTCCTCCTCCAGTACTTCTGCAGGAGGCGCAACACGTCAGAAGATGAAGAGGAAGGGAGGAGAGGGGGGGGACGGTGCAAGGAAAGAGGCTAGAAGGGCGGATGGGGCGGATGGAGGAGGGCGGAGGGGAGGGCGTGTGAGGGCCAGGAGCTGTCTGGAGTGGGGACCAAAAAGAAAACTTCAAAGGGCACCTCGGAGGGTCTAACACCCACTGAGACCACGAGAAGGGGGGAGGAGAGGCCCACTTAGAGACCCCGCCCGCCGCGCCCGCCTCGCCTCCCAGTCCTGGCGCACACACACACACACACACACACACACACACACACACACACACACACACACACACACACAGAAAGGCGACTCTACCACTTCACTAAGAGAAGTAATCACCCTAATCGACAATCTCTGTGTGTCTGTTTGTCTGATTGCCCCTTCCTTGCCCCCCACCCCTCTCTCTCTCTCTCTCTCTCTCTCTCTCTCTCTCTCTCTCTCTCTCTCTCTCTCTCTCTACGTGTCTCCCGCCGGCTTTCCTGCGCCACGCTATCTTGAACGCCTAAAAGTGTGAAGGATAAAGACTCAAGAGCCAACTTCAAACACCTTCTTCATGCCGACTTCCTTCCCTAAGAGGGGTGGCAGCGGCGGTGGCGATGAGGAGGAGGGCACAGCAAAGGAGGGACTAAGAGACTAAGAGAAGCAGGAGGAGGAGGAGGAGGAGGAGAAGGAGGAGGGGAGCACCAAAGGGAGAGACCCCAATTAAAGGTTCCGACCTATTATGGAAAGGTATCAAGGCGAAGTGGAGGCGAGGTTGTTGAGGTGTTAACTTCCAGCTCTCTCTCTCTCTCTCTCTCTCTCTCTCTCTCTCTCTCTCTCTCTCTCTCTCTCTCTCTCTCTCTCTCTCTCTCTCTCTCTCTCTCTCTCTCTCTCTCTCTAGTCAAAAACTCTTTCATTTCCGCCGCCTCCCTTCCCTCCCTCCAAAAGTCTCGCCCTCCTAAGTGGAATATTAGTTAAAACGTTTGCTTGACTGCCATATTTCTTTTTCTGTATGTTTTCCTCTTTTTTCTATTTTTATTTCGTCCCCTTCTTCTTCTTCTTCTTCTTCGTCTTCCTTTTTTCTTCTTTTCTTAATTTTCTATTTTCCTTTTTTCTATTTTCCTTCCCCTTTTTCTTGTTCTCTTTTTTCCTCCTTATAGTAGTAGTAGTAGTAGTAGTAGTAGTAGTAGTAATAGTAGTAGTAGTAGTAGTAGTAGCAGTAGTAGTAGTAGCAGTAGTAGTAATAGACATAACGGTAACTGAAATGAAATAGCAGCGAAAAAAATAAATAAATAAAAAAACATCTTATAACTGAGTTCACACCTTCACGGGGCGAGTGGCGAGGCTGGTGAAAGTTCAGAGACATAAAACAGGTGGCATAATAATGTAGGTAAGTACGATGCAAGACAGCGACACAGAATGGGAGGAGGAGGAGGAGGAGGAGGAGGAGGAGGAGGAGGAGGAGGAGGAGGAGGAGGAGGAGGAGGAGGAGGAGGAGGAGGAGGAGGAGGAGGAGGAGGAGGAGGAGTAGAGCTGGCGGTGAGTCAGTTGCTGTTTGCCAATGACACAGCTCTTGTTGCAGCAGCCTAGAGGGAAAAGCTGCAGAGTTTAGTCACAAGTTCTGGGAAGGAGTGTGAGGGAGAAATGAGAGGAGAGGAGAGTGAGTGGGTGAGTGAATATGTGAGTGAGTGAGTGCGTCAAGGGACAAAGTGTTGATGTGTGGCAGAGGCAGTGGTGTGGTGTGATGTTGTGGCGGACAAGGGAAATGATACGAGGGAGATGTGCAGAATATAGTGACGATTTATGAGAGAGAGAGAGAGAGAGAGAGAGAGAGAGAGAGAGAGAGAGAGAGAGAGAGAGAGAGAGAGAGAGAGAGAGAGAGAGAGAGAGAGAGAGAGAGAGAGAGAGAGAGAGAGAGAGAGATACAGTTTCGAAAGCAAAATGTTGAGGCACTGTACACACACACACACACACACACACACACACACACACACACACACACACACACACACACACACACACACACACACACACACATAATTTGGTAGGAGGCGAGATGGTTCAGGGCAGTGAAACACGGAAGGAGGTTACACTATTTCACATATTTGGGCGCAGGTATTGATGCAGCGGGATCCAGGCAGGCACGGGCACAGGTAAGCCACAGGTTGAGAGAAGGGGCAACGCTCGCTCTTTGAGGCTTAAGGCGGAACGTGGATAGAGAGGTTTTGTCTGTCTGTGGCGCTGCAGGAAATACCCAAATGTTTGATGGGATTGTGGCCAGAATTCAGAAATGTTTTGCTCTTTCACTAAGACTCTTTTTCCGAGGTCACATAAATGATTAACCGGATTCTCAAGAGCGATTCTCCTGTTAATAAAGTAGAAATTCTGTTAATCTGCCACCAGAGCCATAAATACATGCTTAAGAACCCGTGTAATTTCAACTAGAGCCTTTTGTTTGTAGTAGAGGCTTCAACACTAGCGTTTCAGAATGTGTGTTGCCTATCGACTGCTCTGTTCAGTAAAGACTCGAATGCCAAACACGCACAGCCGCCACACAACGTATTGGGAAAGAATGCATACGAACAATTACCCCAGTGTTATGATTTTGACACAGCGAAAAACGAAGCGGCCTGACACAAACAAGCATACGTAGTTAAGTATTGGAAAAGAAATGACATGTAAACGTTTAAAAGACTCCGATGATTTGACAGGGAGAAAAATCATATCGTTTGAGAGATGTAAGGGATTGGAGTCAGTTTGGTGGAAGAGTTGGGATGTGCTGAGGGTAAGCAAGAGGGAAGGGTGATTTAACAGAATTTATCGGTCTGGGGATGAAGGTGAAGCGACGTGGGGGAAGGGGAAGGGAGGGAATGATAAATGGTGTCAAGAAAGCACTGGTTCACGGGTCACTGTGGCGCCGGGATGCTACACACTGGGAGACGTACATGGGAGAGAGACACGGAGAGGGAGAAGTAGATAAAATGTAGTCTATCTTTATAGCAGGTAAGATACTGCACTACTACTACTACTACTACCGGTACCACTATTACTACTACTACCACGACTCCTACTAATAATTATAACACTCACAACACATGAGCAGGCAGGTTTAAACACACATTTTCCATAATAATAATTCTCCCTAGCATAAATTCATTTTAAGCGAGTATAATGCCTGAGGGTGAAGCCTCCTTGACTGAAAAACGCTCCGCCCCTCTCATGCCTCCAGTAAAAAGGTCGTGCCGCCCCCTCGCCCCTCAGAGCTGCCCGGGAGGGGAAGCTACAGAGTGAAGGCCCAAAGCAACAGAAGCACTGAATACCACCTCTCAGCCTCCCACGCTCGCAGCTCGCCACCCGGACACTCGTGTTTCCGTGGTAATGCAGCGAGGGCAGGCCAGAGTTATAGTGCAATGGGAGGCGAGTGTTCTCCTGATGCTTGGCAGGGAAGAGTGATGCATGTGTGTGTGTGTGTGTGTGTGTGTGTGTGTGTGTGTGTGTGTGTGTGTGTGTGTGTGTGTGTGTGAGGGTAAGTTGTTATAAATACAAATATGCATTTTTTTTTTTTTGTAGTTTTGTACATATTGATAATGGCAGTAATAGAAAACAGACATTAGCTAGTAATAATGATAAATTACTGGTGCTGCTGCTGCTTATACTACTACTACTACTACTATTAACACCACCATCACTATTACTACTACTACCACTAACTATTCAACGCAGACTCCCCTCTCATCTCCCTCTCTCATCTCTCATCTCTCTCTCTCTCTCTCTCTCTCTCTCTCTCTCTCTCTCTCTCTCTCTCACATCACACACATACACCACACCCCTTTTCTTCCCTCTCCCTCTCCCTCTCCCTCTCTCTCAACACCACTCCCCACATTTACAGTTAAGAGAGTGAAAAGATAAAATAATTCAATAAGGAGACAAAATGGGGCAAGATATTCCTCTAAATTATGCCGAAATTAACTCAAAGAAAGGAATGCCATTTCTTCCCTTCAGCTTGCCTCATTACATTCACAGTTAATGCCTCTTATTAAATAGATGATGGGGGCTGGGAGAGAGAGAGAGAGAGAGAGAGAGAGAGAGAGAGAGAGAGAGAGAGAGAGAGAGAGAGAGAGAGAGAGAGAGAGAGAGAGAGAGAGAGAGAGAGAGAGAGAGAGAGAGAGAGAGAGAGAGAGAGAGAGAGAGAGAGAGAGAGAGAGAGAGAGAACGTAACAAAATAAAGCAAAGCGAGAGAATTAGGGAAGAAAAAAAGTGGATTATGAAAAAAAGAAGAAAACTTCGAGAGAAAGAAAATGAAATAATATAAAGAAAGAGGGAAATGAGAGAAGAATAAAAGGAAAAATATGAATGTGAACGTGAATATGAATAAAGGAACATGTGAATAAAGATTGGAGACAGAAAGAAAAGATGAGAGGATAAAAAGAAATATGGAAGGAGAAATGAGACAAGGCTGACGAATGAGAGAGATAAGAAAGGATTAGAGAGAGAAAAGAGAGAAAGAGAAGATGGGAGGATAAAAGGAAAAAAGGAAGGAGAAATGAGACAAGGCTGAGAGAGAGAATAAAGGTAAAGTAGAAGAAATGGGAGAGGAAGGCTGAGGAAAGGGAGGAAATGGGAGATGCACAAAGGAGGAAAGGAAAGAGGAACAGGAAAAATACACTCGATGAAGGGAAGAAATAAGAGAAAAGAGGCAACGATAAAGTAGAAGAAACAGAAGTAAAGGTTAAGAAAAGAAGAACCAAAAGATGATATAAGAAGGAGAAATGGAAAGAAATGACATAAGGCTGAAAAATAAGAGAATAAAAAGTGAAATAGAGGAAACAAGATAGAAGAGAGAAAGTAAAGATATACGAAAGAGGAGAGGATAAAGGAAAAGGAAACAGACACACACTCGATGAAGGGAAGAGAAGAAGAAGAATGACGAATAAGAAAAAAATAGCAAAGAAAAGTAAAAGAAACAGGAAAAAAAATGTGGGAAAAAAGGTAACAAGAGGGAGAGGAGAAGATGAAAGGATGAAGGAACAGAAAGACTCACGCGATGGAAGGAAGGAGTAAGTGTGATCACCGCGTCAGTCACTCGTCCTTCTGTGTGTCTGTGTGTCAGGCTGGGAAAGGTCACCCAAAGGATCTTACATAAGTCAGGCTGTTGAAAAAATGATGCAGTGTGTGTATGTGTGTATGTGTGTGTGTGTGTGTGTGTGTGTGTGTGTGTGTGTGTGTGTGTGTGTGTGTGTGTGTGTGTGTGTGTGTGTGTGTGTGATGACATGGGAGAAAATAAACAGTTTAATTGCACAACGAAAGAAAACGAGGACGATATAAATACTGTGATAAGAGAAGAAAGACAGAGACAGTTTCCTTATTGCTATGGGAGGAATAATTTTCTTTACATTTTCTTACTTTTATACATGTAGAAAGAGAGAGAGAGAGAGAGAGAGAGAGAGAGAGAGAGAGAGAGAGAGAGAGAGAGAGAGAGAGAGAGAGAGAGAGAGAGAGAGAGAGAGAGAATGTCACTCGAGTCTAAATATCTCAACCCAAGGAAATGTCAGTAAAAATGCCACCAGCTAACGCGTCATAAGCAGCCCAGTGAGGGAGCGCCCGCCCCCGCCGTGACGCCAGCCGCGGTGCACGAAAGATCAGGTGTAGAAGCGCACTTGTATCTTATCTTTTTCACACACACACACACACACACACACACACACACACACACACACACACACACACACACACACACACACACACACATATGCAGGACTCAAAATACTGAACGACTAATCTATAATAAAAAGAAAAAAAAATGTGTAGAAGCGTGCTTATATTTTGTCTTTTTATACTTAGACAAAACACACACACACACACACACACACACACACACACACACACACACACACACACACACACACACACAAGGACTATCAGAATACTACTTAGCGATAAATATACGGGACTAAGATTCTGATGGAGGAGGAGGAGGAGGAGGAGGAGGAGGAGGAGGAGGAGGAGGAGGAGGAGGAGGAGGAGGAGGAGGAGGAGGAGGAGGGAGTGGCGACTAATCTCCCCCACCCACATAATTTCACCCCAGAAGTATTGGGGTGAGTTTATAAGGGCGTTGCCGTGTGTGTGTGTGTGTGTGTGTGTGTGTGTGTGTGTGTGTGTGTGTGTGTGTGTGTGTGTGTGTGTGTGTGTGTGTGTGCTCCCCCTCTCCTTCTTACGAAACGCTGCATTTTTTTTTTTTTTTTTTTTTTGCCAGACGTGAATTTTCATAACTCAAGCAAAAAATAAAAAGAAAGGAAAAAAAAAAGACATAACATTTTCTTTCCCTGTCTAATTCATGTTTATTTCCGCGGGATTATTGTAATCTTGTCCTCCATCAGCTGACCCGCAAGTGTCCAAATGTCCTTCATCAAAAGTTCCTCTCGGGTCTTTATTCGCGCGAACTGAGGCAAGCCATCAGGTGAACCGGAGCAGAAGGTGGCGCCTCAGGATGTCTCATAAATAAGGCTTGCTAAAAATTAGGGTCAACAGTAAAACCAGCCTTGGGAAATCCCATTCTAGCAAACATGCCTTACTCGTGGGAAGCAAGGAAGCATGGAAGCAAGGAAGGAAATGCTGAATGAAATAACGCTGTCTAGAAACAGGAAGGAATTATGTTGCCTACTGACAGGTTTTGGGGTTCTTTCACACACACACACACACACACACACACACACACACACACACACACACACACACACACACACACACACACACACACACACACACACACACACACATAGAGTTTTTGTTAGCAGGCTCTTATGATCAATCTTTCAGGGTACACGTCAACGCAGATAATGACGAATGGTATATATTCCTGCGTCCCCAGAACACTCACTCACTCTCTCTCTCTCTCTCTCTCTCTCTCTCTCTCTCTCTCTCTCTCTCTCTGGAACCCACTTACCTCTGCTCTCCCAGTACTAGCAGCGCCGCCTCACCTGGACACAACGTACCTGTGGCGGAGAGGAGAACCATTAGGCATCAGGAGAGGAAAAGGTGATAGAAAATAAAGAGGGAAATAGTGTTATGGTCATCGTTTTAAGAAGGCAGGCGTCATGTTTACACGGGGCAGCCTTTGTCCAGGGATGGCAGCTCGCCAAACCACACGGGCACCACACACACACACACACACACACACACACACACACACACACACACACACACACACACACGGTCAGGTACACACAACTCATCATAGTCCGTTGTCTAATTTGTGGGTTCTTCCTCAGGTCGTCATTCTGTAGTTTGTCTGTGGTGGGTTTTTTTCTCTCTCTTTTTTTTTTTTTTTTAGATGTGAAGAAGGTTGTCTGGTCAAGAGCTACAAAACACTATAATACAAAATGATAAAAGCGTCCCATTGTCGAGCCCAGAAGTTGAGCAGAATGAGGTTTTAATTTAGTTCTTAATTTTTCTTGTTCTCTCACTTGTACTTCCAGCCAACAACTGATTTAATTTCCACCAAAGACAACGGGCGTGATGGTTCTCATACACCCGTTAAACCATCTATAAACACGAAGGTCATTTGAAATATATCTGAAATCCTTTATATTTAGATCCAAGGTCTGAAATACATTTGAAATCCTATAATTATATCTTACATCTGAAATATATTTGAAACCGTATTGTTATAGCCAAATATCTATATTTGAAATCCAACAAATATATGATAAATCCGCCTTTTTCTTTGTATGTCTGAAAAATATTTGAAAATCTGTAGCTACATAAGGAATCTTTCTCTTTCTCTCTATCTCTATTAGCTGATTATTTTTTTTCCTGCGTCAGTTTCTCAAATCAAAATACCATATAGACAGACAGACCGCTGGACACTCACACACACACACACACACACACACACACACACACACACACACACACACACACACACACACAGACACTCCCCACATCTGCACTACAAAATCTCTCAGTGAGTTTATAAAATCTTTAAACTGAAAAAGAATATAAAATCCCGCCTTGCCTGACTCCCTCTCCCTCTCTCTCCCACGCGTTTCCCCACCCTCTCTCTCTCTCTCTCTCTCAAGCCTCTCCCTTTCCATTTCTTTTTGACGAAATGGAAAAATGGAAAGGGCGCCAGTTAACATTAAAATACTCCCAGCCCCGCCCAATGACACACACACACACACACACACACACACACACACACACACACACACACACACACACACACACACACACACACACACACAAAATTGCCCCTCGTTTCTTATACAAGATTTTTTTTTTCTGGCACTTACAAAGAACTTCATTAATTTACGAGGCATTGAAATCACTCTCCTTTTTTTTTTTCTTTTTCCCTTTCGCCCTCTCTTTCTTAGTATGGAAGAGAGAGAGAGAGAGAGAGAGAGAGAGAGAGAGAGAGAGAGAGAGAGAGAGAGAGAGAGAGAGAGAGAGGCAAGTGTGTGTGTGTGTGTGTGTGTGTGTGTGTGTGTGTGTGTGTGTGTGTGTGTGTGTGTGTGTGTGTGTGTGTGTGTGTGTGTGTGTGTGTGTGTGTGTGTGTGTGTGTGTGTGTTGGCCTGAATGGAGTAGTTTGAAAGAGATTGAAGATGTAATTTGTATTTCTTATGCGTTCTCTCTCTCTCTCTCTCTCTCTCTCTCTCTCTCTCTCTCTCTCTCTCTCTCTCTCTCTCTCTCTCTCTCTCTCTCTCTCTCAAAAAGCGTCTAATCATGCGGGCATCGTACATTACATTTTTTTTAAGGTTGTCAAGTTAGTTAGACTTCACACCCTCACTCCTTAAGACCTCCCGCTGGCTGCACCCTCCCCACACCCTCACACACCCACACACACACTCTCACACACCCTCACACACTCTCCCACAACCCTCACACTCTCTCCCACACCCTCACACACTCTCCCACACCCACAGACGCTCTGACACACCTTCACAAACTCTGACACACCCCCCACACCCTTTCAACACTCTCCTACAACCTCCTACACCCTAACACACCCTCACAACTATCTCACACACCCTCCTACACACTAACACACTCATACACACCCACACAACCTCACACACCCTCACGCACTTTTTCCTACACCCTCACACACTCAACCAAGGCACACATCACCATCCCAGCTTACTAACACTATCTTCCCTCCTCCTCCCGCTTCGGCCATCGCAACATTCATTCTCCATCACAAACTCCAGAAAACAATAGCCGAGGAAACCTAGCCTGAGTTTCTCTTGTTTGCATAAGACTTGGTGGTCCCTCCGTCAACAGGACTTCCAGCCAGGCACGTGTTAGAGTCCAGCTGGTAGTGTTCGTGTTCGTGGTCCTCTGCTGAGTCCTCGTCCGGTCTATTGTATGCGTGTGTGTGTGTGTGTGTGTGTGTGTGTGTGTGTGTGTGTGTGTGTGTGTGTGTGTGTGTGTGTGTGTGTGTGTGTGTGTGTGTGTGTGTGTGTGTGTGTGTGTGTGTGTAAGTGTGTGTGTGTAAACTGACTGGTTGCTTGTGGTATCTCTCTCTCTCTCTCTCTCTCTCTCTCTCTCTCTCTCTCTCTCTCTCTCTCTCTCTCTCTCTCTCTCTCTCTCTCTCTCTCTCTCTCTCTCTCCCAATAATCCATAAGATGACAGAATCCTTCTCATTAGCGGCTGCACATTGCAAGGCAACGTGACGCGTCTCCTTTATGGATATTTTTAACATCAAACAAAAAGACTGATTGAAGTGATTTCGGATTATTGAAAGTATTATAATATCTATCGCTGCGTAAATGAATACCTTTTATGTGTATTTTCTTATTTTACTTACCTACACTCCTCTTTGTCGTCTCTCTTCATTCTCCTTCTCCTTATTTTAACGTATTGTAATCTTTATCATTGCTTAAATCAATCCCTTTTAGTATATTTTCCTTATTTTATTTAGATACATTTCTTTCTTTTTCCTCTTCCCTTCTACCCCTCCACCTACTCTCTCTCTCTCTCTCTCTCTCTCTCTCTCTCTCTCTCTCTCTCTCTCTCTCTCTCTCTCTCTCTCTCTCTCTCTCTCTCTCTCTCTCTCTCTCTCTCTCTCTCTCTCTCTCTCTCTCTCTCTCTCTCTCTCTCCTATTCTATATTTAAAAACTCTTCCATCTAACATCTCCCGGCGGCTTCCCTCTCCTCTCTCTCTCTCTCTCTCTCTCTCTCTCTCTCTCTCTCTCTCTCTCTCTCTCTCTCTCTCTCTCTCTCTCTCCCTCTGCCTCACTTCCCTTCCAGACACAAGGCGGCGCTTCCTCTTCCTCCATCTCCTCCCTTTCCACTTTCCCCTTTTTCCTCACCACCCTTCTCTCTTTCCCCTTCTGATGGCGACAGCTTTCCTTTTCTTCCCCCCCCCTCTCTCTCTCTCTCTCTCTCTCTCTCTCTCTCTCTCTCTCTCTCTCTCTCTCTCTCTCTCTCTCTCTCTCTCTCTCTCTTTGAATCGCGTGTTTTTTGGAAGTCAATAGCGATACCTGGACGCCGAGTTTAAATTAATTACCAAGAAAAATGCGAGACACAGGTGCGCCGCTGGAGGAGGAGGAGGAGGAGGAGGAGGAGGAGGAGGAGGAGGAGGAGGAGGAGGAGGAGGAGGAGGAGGAGGAGAACATGTGTATAGAAACAGGAAAATGGAAGGAGAACGTAAAAAAAGAAAAAAAAAGACAAACAAGAGAGAAATGAAATAGAGAGGACGGAATAAGAAGAGGAGGAGGAGGAGGAAGAGGAAGATAGGAGGAGGAGAAGGAGGCAGACAGTGAAAGACAAAGACATATACAGTAACATTCACCTAACCTTGTAACTTGAACACGTGACGGGAGAGTGATCATGTAACGGGGGCAGGGGGGCAATACAGGTGAGTAGAGGGAAGGAGGAAGGGAGGGAAGGAAAGAGGGAGAGAGGGAGAAAAGGAGAGGAAAAGGTCTTCTTTCTCATGTAAATAACAAAAACATGAATAGAAGAAGGAAGAGAAGGAGGAGGAGGAGGAGGAGGATGATGCGGAAGTGCCGGAAGATGTGTGTGTGTGTGTGTGTGTGTGTGTGTGTGTGTGTGTGTGTGTGTGTGTGTGTGTGTGTGTGTGTGTGTGTGTGTGTGTGTGTGTGTGTGTGTGTGTGTGATGGCTGGACAGCATATCATAAGACACCAAAAAGGAGATAATAAAAAAAATAATAATAAAAAAAAAGACAGAAAGACAGACAGATATGAAGGAAAAAGAAGAAGAAAAATGGAATTAATGGATAGACCAAGAACGAATTAAGAGAGAAGGGAAAAGGAATGAAAAGGAAGAAAACAAGAAAAAAATAACTGATGACTGGATAGCTAGGTCATAAAACACTGAGGAGATAATTGAAAAAAAAACAATAAAAAAAACATACATACATACAGACAGACAGACAGGAAGGCAGGCAGGGAGAGGCAGAGAAAGAAGAAAAAGAGGCAATGGACACGCCGAGAACGGAAACGAAGAAAGGAAGAAGGAAAGGAAGAGACTAAGAAAGAAATAACAGAGGTATCTTTGTACTGCAGGAATGGATGGAAGGAAAGAAGGAGGAACACAGGAACAGAGGGATAAGAAAGAAGAAACAGAGATAGAGGAGAGGGTGAAGGAGAGGAAGAGATAAAAGATGGAATAGAGAGAAGGGGAGGGAAAATGAAGCTTCCTGTGGCCACTATGTTGCCTCAATCTGACCACCACAGCTCCAAACCTCTCCACTACCCACACCTCCTCCTCCTCCTCCTGGTCCTTCTCCTCCTGGTCCTCCTCCTGACACCCTACACGTTACAGCCGACCAACAAAACACCCACAACACGACACCCATTCTTCTTTTATGTATTCGGGGCAGAGGTGGTGTTGGAACGGTCATTACCTAACTGGGGAATGGTCGGGTGAGTGAAGGTGCTAGGAAGGTACCAGGGTGTGAAGGAACTGAGCTGGAAATTGTCACTTAGAGAAAGGGAGGAGTCTAATGGTGGAAGTAAGGTGACTCAGAAATGCATGGAAAGGTATGTGGTATGTTACTAATTCTTGGAAAATAATGTATGTAGTGTGCGAGGGTGTAAAGGAATTGTCGCTTACATAAACGTAGGACTTTAACGGTCAGAATAAGAAGAGAATTCAGAAATGCGTGGGAATTTATATGCTGGTTATCAATTCTTGCGAGACAATGTGTGTGTGTGTGTGTGTGTGTGTGTGTGTGTGTGTGTGTGTGTGTGTGTGTGTGTGTGTGTGTGTGTGTGTGTGTGTGTGTGTGTGTGTGTGTGTGTGTGTGTGTGTGAAGGAAAGGGGAATGAAAAAGTCATCTAAAAAAAAAAAAAAAGAAAAATAGGAGAAAACAAAGATCATAGGAATGTGAATAATGAAAGAGACTCATTAATACATAGCACGCTACACCTAACATAATTAATTCCAAAAGAATACATGAACTTTGTAAAGGAAAAAAAAAGAAAAGAAAAACATCACATGAAAAAACTACATAAAATTCAACAACACTTTTTTTTTTAACCTTTGGCAAGTCCTTTTTTTTTTTTTTTTTACATCAAAGACAAAAAATAAAGTTAAGCCGGCTTGTCACCTCGGCGCCCACACTGTCTGCCTCCCTCAAGCTACAGCCCACCCACCCACC
>NC_087160.1:18181931-18186931 GCF_035594125.1 Scylla paramamosain
GAAAAGAGTGAAGAGAGAGAGAGAGAGAGAGAGAGAGAGAGAGAGAGAGAGAGAGAGAGAGAGAGAGAGAGAGACGATGTATATACAGTCCTTAAAAGCCTCTATCTTTATAAAATCAGCTGACAACCTCCATCACCACTCCTCTTCCTCCTCCTCCTCCTCCTCTTCCTCCTCCTCTTTCTCCTCTTCCTCTTCCTCTTCCTCCTCCACCTGGGACTCTAATTATTCTTCCTCTCTCTCTTTCATTCAATTCTGTTTTCGCTTCTGTTTGTCTTCCTTCATCCAAATTCTCTGCTTTATGTTTTTTTTTTCATTTCTCTCAACATTTTTTCGTCTTCTTTATCCTCTCTCTCTCTCTCTCTCTCTCTCTCTCTCTCTCTCTCTCTCTCTCTCTCTCTCTCTCTCTCTCTCTCTCTCTCTCTCTCTCTCTCTCAATCAATCAATCAATCTTTCATTTAAAAGTACTCTTGAAAATATTGCTTCAACCAAAACACTTCAATTAAAAGAGTTATTTCTCTCATCAAAAATCCTTCACTTCCTCCTCTTCCTGCTCCTCCTCCTCCTCCTCCTCCTTCTCCTTCTCTTTCCTTCCATTATCATTTCTCATTCTCCTTCTCTCATCCTTCATCTTCTCTCTTCATCCTCCTCCTTCTTTTCTTTCCTTCAATCATCCCCTCTCATTCTCCTGCTCTCATCCTTCACCTAACTTTTCTTCCTCCTCATTTCTCTTCTTTTTCCTTCGACTCTCATTCCTCGTTATTTTTCGCTTACCTTTAAACTCTTTCTTCCTCCTTCTCTTCCTCTTTCATCTAACTCCATTATTCTCCTTTTCTTTGCTTGATCTGTCATTCGTCCTTCTCCTTTCCTTGTCTTAAACTCTTTTCTTTTCCTCTTCCTCCTTCTCCTCCTCCTCCTCCTCCTCTTCCTTCTACCCTCATTCTTCTTCTAAAACTTTCTTGCTTCTTCTTCTTCTTTCATCAATGTTTTTTTTTCTCCTCCTTCTCTATTCTACATTTATCAATTTTCTTCTTTCCTTATCTATCAGTTGACCATCCCCTCCTCTTTTCCTTCCCCTTCACTTATTGCCTTCTTCCTTCTCCTTCTACCATCATCTTTTAACCATCTCTTCCTCCTCCTACTCCTACTCCTTCTTCTTCTTCCTCTTCTTCTCGTCCTCCTCTTCTTCTGCGCCTCTTCCTTTCGTGATCTTTCTCCCAACCATTTCCTTATCCTCCTTTCCTCATTCTTCATTTAACTACCTCTTCCTCCTCCTCCTCATCATCATCATCATCATCATCCTTCTCCTTCTTCTTCTTCTTCTTCTCTTCTTATTCTGATCCTTCATTTAACCATTTCCTTATTCTCCTTCCCTCATTCTTCTTTTAACCAATTTCTTCACCTCCTCTTCTTCCTTCTTCTCCTCCTCCCCCTCCTCCTCCTCCCCCTCCTCGCTTTGTGTTTTCATGGAGTTTCCAGTGAAGCATTAAATGAAGCAAAAAAGAGGATCGCTTGGGATTCGAACCCTGGTGAAGCTGTTGCCGTTTCAAGAGAGAGAGAGAGAGAGAGAGAGAGAGAGAGAGAGAGAGAGAGAGAGAGAGAGAGAGAGAGAGAGATTGCAGGTATAATTAGCTGATACCTGAATGAGATCACTGGTAAATGATATACGCGAATAAACGAGGTAAACTCAAATGGAATGATAAAGGTGGGAGGAAGGGCGGGAAGGAAGGATGAGGGGAATAAGGAAAAGTGGAGAAGAGAGAGAGAGAGAGAGAGAGAGAGAGAGAGAGAGAGAGAGAGAGAGAGAGAGAGAGAGAGAGAGAGAGAGAGAGAGAGAGAGAGAGAGAGAGAGAGAGAGAGAGAAAGGACGGAAGGGAATGGGAAGGAAGAAAAAAAAAAGGGTCAAAGTAGAAATGTGGAAAGTGAAGGGAGGAAACGGAAAGGGATGTTGGGAGAAAGAAGGGAAATAAAGGGAGGGAGGAAGGAGAGAGAGAGGAAGGGAGTGACGGAAGGGAAGAGAAAGAGAAGAAAGCGAAAGCCAAGGAAGGAATGTGGAAATTTAAGCAAGGGAAATGGAAAGAAAATCGGAAAAAATGGAGGAAAAAAGGAGATGAGAGAAAAAGAAGGAAGGAAGAAAGGAAAGAGGAAAAGATAAAAAAAAAAATCCTTGAGAAAATAAAGGTTTTGATATACATTAAAACACAGATACTAAAAATGTTCAGACAAATCGGTATAAGAGATTAACGAAAAACGGAGACAAATATGGCAAGAGAGAGTGAAAGTTATACAGTAAAGGCAAGGCAGGGAGGAGAAAGCGTAGAGAGGAAGAGGAGGAAGAGGAGAGGCAGAGAGAGGCAGTGAGAGCAGAGCGAGTTAGGAGAGAATGAGATTTTAATAACCGTGACAGAAGCAACTCACCGTGACACACACACACACACACACACACACACACACACACACACACACACACACACACACACACACACACACACACACACACACACTGAGGGTAAATCGACAAACGGTCACACCCACACTAAATATTTATATATCGGAAGCCGGAAAATAATAAAGTCTGTTCACCTGCTCATTCATCCGCTATCAGGGCTAATTGGGCAACATGTCACCTGTCGAGAGAGAGAGAGAGAGAGAGAGAGAGAGAGAGAGAGAGAGAGAGAGAGAGAGAGAGAGAGAGAGAGAGAGAGAGAGAGAGTTGAAATAGAAAATTGTTATTCGCTCCACGTCAAGTGAGGCGTTATAATTTACGTCATTCTTTAGTTACACGTCATAAAATCCCAGTAAGAGCATTGTTAAACTTGTAGTTCACGTATCAGCTGCCTTTTTATTACACTGTCGGCGTAAAACACTGCAAGAATCTATAAAAACTTTGTTCTATGAAAGTTGTTTATCAGAGCCCATTAACTGTAATCGTAAGTGTACAAATTACGGTGAAACTTTGTACGTGTAGCAAAACTCTGTACCATTCATAACTATATCAAGCACCATGACCTCTTCTGGTGACACTATATAGTACTGCACTTGATGCCAAACCACAGCGGAAATTAATGTTAGTGACAATAAATGCTCTCCTCCCTTCTCTGTTCTCTTGAATCTTATGTTAGTATGGGGAGTATTCCTAAGACACTTCAGCGCCTTGTCTCCAATATTTTTATTTATTTTTTTCTGAATATTATCCCTCTGTAAAAAAATAAAATAAATAAATAATAATAATAATAATGTGAATGAATAAATAAAACATCAGCCATATATATATATATATATATATATATATATATATATATATATATATATATATATATATATATATATATATATATATATATATATATATATATATATATATATATATCAACAAAATTTCTGGCATCTACTCTTCTTTACATAACCTATATAAAAAAAATAAATTATGTCCACAGTATAAACTAGAGAAAATGAGCTCTCAAGATTATTTATCCTCTAATGTGTAGTGTATAAGATGAGTAAGCATCGTATTTTTTAAAGGATTGTAATAACGTGTGTATTATTATGACTATCTGTGATTTGATGTGGTAGTGAAACTTTTCTGTGATAGTCTGTCATTGTCTTCCTTTTTTAGTAATTTATTGTACTGTGGAGCTATAGCCATAAAAAACTTCAAATTTTCTGTATGCTACAACGAATTGACAATATAGTTATCTATCTATCTATCTATCTATCTATCTATTTATCTATTTAAACATTCCCTCCTACTCCTCACTTTCCCAGAAAAAGCAGTCAGGATCACCGCCTCGCAGCACACCTTCACCTGCCCGCCTGCCTGTAATTACTAAGTGCTCTGTATATAACAAGAACACAATCTCTCCAGGCATTCACTTTCCCTGGAGAAGTAGTCATGATCATCGCCTCTCAGTGCACCTTCACCTGCCCGCCTCGCCTGTAATTAGTCCTGATTAACATAAAGAAAACCTCCTCAACACTTCATTACGCGCCGTGCTCACATCACATCGCGTCACTGTTTCCCGTGAGCCGCCAAGTAATTAATTAGTGAACCCTTTACTTCAGCCTTGTATCAGCCACTGCATGCAGCCATCACTCTATTGAGACCTTTTTTTTAACAGAATTTTCATGTATACCAAATTAATTTCATCTGATCCCCCGTTGCGAGAGAGAGAGAGAGAGAGAGAGAGAGAGAGAGAGAGAGAGAGAGAGAGAGAGAGAGAGAGAGAGAGAGAGAGAGAGAGAGAGAGAGTTCATTAGGATCAAGAAGCATTATCTCAGTGTTGACAAGTGTTGGTCCCTTTGTGCTTTCACTCTTAATTAAGCCTCACTTGACGCCCCCTTCCCCCCACCTTGCCCTCCTCCCCCTCACCCCCACCTCCTCCATCCTTCCCCCACCTCTTCCCCCTCCTCTCTCAGTCTCACCAACCTAACTAACACCTCCTTTTTTCCTCTCCCAACATAATCATCTCCAGTCTCCACCGCCCCCTCCCTTTTCATCTCACCTACAAACCACCTCTCCCTCCGCCTCTCACTCACTTCTCCTCTCCCTCTTCCTCTTCCTCCTCCTTCTAATCCTGACCTCCCCCAACCCTCCACGCCTTACGTGTCGAGATTAAAGAAGAATATTAATAACGAGGCAGAACTAGGAGTACCTTGTTTCCTGTTTCTTTTCGTTTTTTTACTCTCTCTCTCTCTCTCTCTCTCTCTCTCTCTCTCTCTCTCTCTCTCTCTCTCTCTCTCTCTCTCTCTCTCTCTCTCTCTCTCTCTCTCTCTCTCTCTCTCTGTGTGTGTGTGTGTGTGTGTGTGTGTGTGTGTGTGTGTGTGTGTGTGTGTGTGTGTGTGTGTGTGTGTGTGTGTGTGTGTGTGTGAGCAAAGGCCAAAGTCATCCATATGGAGAACATGTACACACACACACACACACACACACACACACACACACACACACACACACACACACACACCCCCCTCCCGGCATCCCTCGCTTGTTCACATCAATTATTAAC
>NC_087160.1:18196931-18199431 GCF_035594125.1 Scylla paramamosain
TTTTTCCTTCCCTCCTATTTTCTTTCCTTTCTTTTTCCTCTCCTACCTTTTCATCTTCTCTCCTTTCCCTTCCGCCCCTGCTTTCCTTCTTTCTTCCTTCTACTTCTCTTCCTTCCCTTCCTATTCTCTCACTCTCCTACCTTCCCTTCTTTCCTGTCACCTTCTCTCCCTTCCTTCTCTTCTCCCTCCTCTTCCACACACGTCCCCCCTGACCAGACGCCCCCTGCCTACTCGCCCCCTTCCCCACAAGTCACTCGCCCCACTGCCCACCCACCCCACCCCTGCCCACTCGTCCTCCCCCCTGCGCCACCTCCCCTAACCCCGTCTCGGCAGCACAACAGCCACGCGTTCATCCAATACCAATAATGAGGAAACGCCAGAAATTACCTCAACTTTTAACTTTTTCATCTCAGCGTCAGAAGCGGCGAATCACCTTCCATTGTTAGGGGATGTCCGCCTCTCCCTCTCTCTCTCTCTCTCTCTCTCTCTCTCTCTCTCTCTCTCTCTCTCTCTCTCTCTCTCTCTCTCTAGGCACAAGTACATAGACATAAATTTATACACAGATGCTAATGACGAAGAAAAAAATAAAAAAAAACAGGAGTGAAAGGAGAAGTAGCGGAGGATCAAGAGGAATAAGAGAAGGAAGAGGAAAGGGAAATGTAGAGGATGTGTAAGGAGTGAGTGGTGGGGATGAAGAAGGGAAGGGGAAGAGGAGGAAAAAAAAAAAGATGGGAAAATAATGGCTGTGTCGTGAGCTGGTCTTTCTGCCTCGTCACTTGTTTTGCCTATTATTCCTTTCCCGTAAGTAGTAGTAGTAGTAGTAGTAGTAGTAGTAGTAGTAGTAGTAGTAGTAGTAGTAGTAGTAGTAGTAGTAATAGTTATTTACTTTCTAGTTTTCTTTTCTCCTTACGTATATAACTATTTTTCTTATCTACATTTTTTCCTAGAGAGAGAGAGAGAGAGAGAGAGAGAGAGAGAGAGAGAGAGAGAGAGAGAGAGAGAGAGAGAGAGAGAGTGGTGCTAGCCAACAATACACTGATGACTGACTCGTTGGCAGAATCAGCGGCGTGTGTCACTTCTAATTTCCCTCATGTCAGGTCTATCTGCCTCCTCCTCCTCCTCCTCCTCCTCCTCCTCCTCCTCCTCCTCCTCCTCTTCTTCCTCCTCCTCCTCCTCCATCTCTTTTTCCCTCAACTCCTCACTTCGTCTGCGCCAAAATTCATTCCATATTATCTATCACCTATATTTCTCTCTCTCTCTCTCTCTCTCTCTCTCTCTCTCTCTCTCTCTCTCTCTCTCTCTCTCTCTCTCTCTCTCTCTCTCTCTCTCTCTCTAATATTTCCCACGCCTCCCTTGGCCCAGCGGACTAATCAGAACCCGAGGGAGGAAGGGGGGATAGAGAGAGAGAGAGAGAGAGAGAGAGAGAGAGAGAGAGAGAGAGAGAGAGAGAGAGAGAGAGAGAGAGAGAGAGAGAGAGAGAGAGAGAGAGAGAGATACACTTGTCAGCAGTATCTACAACATTATGGCTGAAAATATTTTGTTTTTTTTTGCATCAAGACTCAAAATATTTTCTTGATACGCAATAATTTATCTTCCAAATGTAGACCTCTTCCGTTTTCTTCACTTTCTACTCCTCCTTCTCCTCCTCCTCCTCCACCTCCACCAATCCCTCTTCTCTCCCTCTCCTCTCTCCCTCCAAAACCGGTCATTGTAGGAGATTCCCAGCTGACCGTACGAGGAGCGGGACGAAGGCAGCCAGCCAGTGCACGGAGAATGGTTCATCTCTACCCAGGGACTTGCTGGCTGCCTGACGCTGGTGGTGCTTCGGGGCATGACTTACCAAGGCACTCGCTCACTCTGTTTACCTCCCCCAGGCGTCTTGTGTCCTCCTCTGCTTGTTCTGCTGATTTGTTTTGTGTGTTCTGTTAATTCTCTCTCTCTCTCTCTCTCTCTCTCTCTCTCTCTCTCTCTCTCTCTCTCTCTCTCTCTCTCTCTCTCTCTCTCTCTCTCTCGACTTTACAATTCTTTCTCACCTCACACTGACTGACTGACCGCTATTGCCTCCATCCCTTCCCTCCCTTCCCTCCATCTCGTATATCTTTACTCTCCTTCCCTCCCTCTCCCTTTCTCTCCCTCTCTCCCTCCACGTGACCAATGTTTACAAGCGCGTGGGTGAGCAGGAGGTAAATTGGCTTAATCTCGTTGATGCCTCAAGTTCGATCCGTTTCAGAGTCACGTCCCCGAGAGAGAGAGAGAGAGAGAGAGAGGGGGGGTCCGTAGTGGTAATGATGATGGTGGTAATGGTAATGATAGTGGTTTCGAGGAGAAGGAAGAGGAGGAGGAGGAGGGAGTCAGTCATGCGAGTATCTCATTCCTAATGCCACTCTGATAATTAGGTGGACCTCATTCATGTTGATTCTGTGATCTCTCTCTCTCTCTCTCTCTCTCTCTCTCTCTCTCTCTCTCTCTCTCTCTCTCTCTCTCTCTCTCTCTCCGCCTT
>NC_087160.1:18206931-18214431 GCF_035594125.1 Scylla paramamosain
GAGAGAGAGAGAGAGAGAGAGAGAGAGAGAGAGAGAGAGAGATTACCTGTACAAAATTTACGGGGACACCGCCGGTTAATTTCGTAAACCAGGTAAATAAAATACGCCATAATGGAATCCGAACTAGTAAAATTTTTCACGTTATCCACTGCAGAGAGAGAGAGAGAGAGAGAGAGAGAGAGAGAGAGAGAGAGAGAGAGAGAGAGAGAGAGAGAGAGAGAGAGAGAGAGAGAGAGAGAGAGAGAGAGAGAGAGAGCATATCGCGCACGCTTCCATTCAGTCCGAACATCCATTAGATAAATCAAATGTGACAATATTGTTCGCGTACTTATGATGATTGAAGGCCAGAATACAGGGGAAGAGGGAGGAGGTGAAGGGAGGAGGGTGAGGTGAAGAGGGGAGGGGAAGAGAGCGGAAGGGAAAGGGGAGAGGGAAGAGGAAGGAAGAGGAATGAGGAATTGAGTAGGATGAGGAGGAACAGGAGCAGGAGGAGGAAGAGGAGGAGGAAGAGGAGGAAGAAGTGGCTTGGACGAAAATAAGAATTGAAACTATAATGGTTAGGGCAAGCAACTGGTGTGTGTGTGTGTGTGTGTGTGTGTGTGTGTGTGTGTGTGTGTGTGTGTGTGTGTGTGTGTGTGTGTGTGTGTGTGTGTGTGTGTGTGTGTGTGTGTGTGTGTGTGTGTGTGTGTGTGTGTGTGTGTGTGTGTGTGTGTGTGTGTGTGTGTGTGTGTGTGTGTGTAGAGAGAGAGAGAGAGAGAGAGAGAGAGAGAGAGAGAGAGAGAGAGAGAGAGAGAGAGAGAGAGAGAGAGAGAGAGAGAGAGAGAGAGAGAGAGAGAGAAGTGGCTTGGACGAAAATAAGAATTGAAACTATAATGGTTAGGGCAAGCAACTGGTGTGTGTGTGTGTGTGTGTGTGTGTGTGTGTGTGTGTGTGTGTGTGTGTGTGTGTGTGTGTGTGTGTGTGTGTGTGTGTGTGTGTGTGTGTGTGTGTGTGTGTGTGTGTGTGTGTGTGTGTAGAGAGAGAGAGAGAGAGAGAGAGAGAGAGAGAGAGAGAGAGAGAGAGAGAGAGAGAGAGAGAGAGAGAGAGAGAGAGAGAGAGAGAGAGAGAGAGAGAGAGAGAGAGAGAGAGAGGGCGCCGTCCTTTCATCCTCCACCGCGACTCTTGCATAGCCTCAACTGAACAAGGAGGAGGAGGAGGAGGAGGAGGAGGAGGAGGAGCAGAGGAAGAAAGGAGGATGGCGGCGGATGCTGAGGAGAGGAAAAGGGGGAGGATTCAACTCTGTTCAAAAGATACTGAACACAACCTCTCTTTTCCTTTCTTTCACGACCCACCCCAGTGCCTAGAAGGAGGAGGAGGAGAAGAAGAAGGAGGAGGAGGAGGAGGAGGAGGAGGAGGAGGAGGAGGAGGAGGAGGAGGAGGAGGAGGAGGAGGAGGAGGAGGAGGAGCAGGAGGAGGAAGAAGAGAGGAGGAGGAGGAGAAACAGGTAGATTAAAGCTCACCTCACGAAGCCTTTTTTATTCTCGTGCTAGGGCGGATGAGAGCGGCGAGAACAAAGCACAAAACATTCCTCAAAGGCGAGAACTCTTGAGGTCCCCAAGCAGGTGCTCCTCCACACACCGCGCGGCGACTCAACCTCCGCCCGCCTCCCCCTCGCTCCTTGCTCCTCGCGCGGCTGCCTCGGATTCAACCTGAACGACTCGACTAAGAAGACTTTTTTCCCCGTCATTTTCCAGTACCTTTCCTTAAATATGTATAAGCGGGAAGTAAATTATGTATTTGTGAAAGTCGCGGCAAAGTATCTGTGCAAAATTTTTAAGCGTCTCAAAATTGTCAGTATATTTGGCGGCGGCGTTGGCGGCAACGGCGGCGTCTTCTTCCTTCACTCTCCGCTCGGTGATAAAATAAAATACAGCCAAGTCAGGTATTTTCTTCGTAAACTCTGAAAAATATTTTGCCGTGAAAACTTTAAGAGCGTCTCCAGAAAGATCAACAGATCGATCGCCGCCCTCGAGTGACACTATTCCCGCGCAGAGCAGGTGAACCGAGAGCCGAGCACAGCCAAGCCTACCCCGCGCTGCACCTGTTACCTGCCGCGGCGAGGAGGTGGCGGGCGGCAGGTGGCGGCAGTGGGTGGCGGGTGACGCAAGAAAACACTCCACTTTTTAGCCACATCGTATACTTTTCATTTAGCTCTCACACCTGGAGGGAAGGGATGGAGGGGGAGAGAGGGGAGGAGAGCCGGACGTGTCTTCCCTATACTTTTCTTTCATATACGGAGGCGGGGGAAGGGCGAGGCGTAAAGAACACAGTGGGAAAAAAGGAAGAGGAAAAGGTACAACTTGAGAGTCAGTTTTCGTTTATGGAGGTGTTGTGATTCCTTCCTTTGATGTCTGTGCTGCGAAGGGCTGGCTGGCAGGCGATGTTGGAGGAGGAGGAGGAGGAGGAGGAGGAGGAGGAGGAGGAGGAAGGGATGTTGGAGAGGAACTGGAGAGAGATTAGAAGGGAAGTCTGAAGAGGGACTGAAGGAAGATGGAAGAGAAGATAGACATGAACTGGTCAGAAATGAAGAGGAGTAGATAGGAGAGGCACATTACCAAGCACATCCACTTTTCTGTCACTTCTCCACTTGCCAGCTTCACTAAACCGCCCACATCTTTCTCCCTTGGCCTTCCTCTTCCTCTCCTCTCCCTTCTATCATTCCGCCAGAGCCAAATTTTCTGTTCCTTCTCTCATAACATAAGGGAGGGTATGTGCTGGAGGGGAGCTGAAGGGAAGTTGAAGGGGAAGCGACACGTGGGTGGATAAGGCTTTCGGATATCACAGGAACGAAAACATAACTGACTTCCGCTCCTTGCCTTCCTTTTGATATTACCGCTGCGAGAGAGAGAGAGAGAGAGAGAGAGAGAGAGAGAGAGAGAGAGAGAGAGAGAGAGAGAGAGAGAGAGAGCTGGCAGTGTGTGTATATATATATGGAAGGGAACAGAGAACAAAAGGTCATGATAACTGCTGGACAATAATGAAGGTATTAAACGTTATACTTAATTAACGAAGCGCATTCCAGTCCCTTTAAATAAATCATACACGGCAAAATAATGACCCGCTCCAGCACACACACACACACACACACACACACACACACACACACACACACACACACACACACACACACACACACACACACACACACACACACACACATACAGGGTACGATCGACGCGGAATGACAGATACAAAGAAGCGATAAAAGACTGACGGAAACACATCGCTTTATTTATGGTCCCTATCAGAGAGAGAGAGAGAGAGAGAGAGAGAGAGAGAGAGAGAGAGAGAGAGAGAGAGAGAGAGAGAGAGAGAGAGAGAGAGAGAGAGAGAGAGAGAGAGAGAGAGAGAGAGAGAGAGAGAGAGAGAGAGAGAGAGAGAGAGAGAGAGAGAGAGAGAGAGAGAGAGAGAGAGAGAGAGAGAGAGAGAGAGAGATTTGGAGTACTGCTTCTCTTCTACAGACACATAATATTACTGCAAATACAAAACCAAAGTACAAAAATGAAGCTAAAAAGGAAAGGGAAGCTGCAAGCCATCAGGCCCACGTGGCAGTCCCTTTACAAAACACACTACCTGTATATTTCCACCTATCATCCACCTCCATAAATTTCCCTAATGTATCTGTTACCATAAGAAAGAAAAAAAAAATTAAGGTAAACTTCGTCATCTCATCTTCCAGTCCCCGGAGAGTCAAGGCAGCGGTAAGGTTGGTACAGGAATATTGAAGTGACGCCAATGCAAGTAGACACCTGGTGAGTGTGTATTGAAACATCTTATTAGCGCTGTTTGCCAAGGAGGTGGCGTCTCTCCCTCTCCCTCTCTCTCATAAGGCAAATATAATGACTTTTGCAAACCCCGTGAGATACTTAACGAGCAAGGTATGAAGTTTGCCGACGCTTCTTCTCTTTCTTCTTCTTCCTTCTCTCCGGAATTTCTAATCTGGCGGTATGTTTTAATGAGGAGATGTTAGAAATATATACATTATAATTAGCAAAAACCAGAAGGAGGAGGAGGAGGAGGAGGAGGAGGAGGAGGAGGAGGAGGAGGAGGAGGAGGAGGAGGAGGAGGAGGAGGAGGAGGAGGAGGAAGAAGAAGAAGAGGATAAGATGACATAAATAATTGCCACCGTCGAGAAAAATCTACAACTACTACTTTTATTACTACTACTACTACTACTATTGCTACTACTACTACTACTACTACTACTACTACTACTACTACTACTACTACTACTACTACTACTACTACAACAAATAATGTGCTAAAATATCCAGTTATTTCACCCTCCCTAAACTGACCCGCCACGAAGGACACTTTTTCTCTCTCTCTCTCTCTCTCTCTCTCTCTCTCTCTCTCTCTCTCTCTCTCTCTCTCTCTCTCTCTCTCTCTTCTTTCTCTCTCTATTCCCTGCCAGCGTCACTATCAGCATTACTTTTATCTCCCACGGACAGCCACACGTTTCCCTCCCACGCCGCGCCAGGAATCCGATAAATGCCTTGCCTGAAATCGCTCATGAGGGGAAGATTCACGACACGTAATCCGGTAAAAAAAAAAAAAAAAAAAAAGAGGAGAGAGAGAGAAAAAAGTCCGATTGTGGCTGATATGTTTGTGACGACACGCCGGACTCAGGACGGGACTGGATGGGTGTCTGTGGTTCAACTTTCCTTTGTAGACTCTCACGTGTTCATATGGGGGCTGTTGTTTCTCATCAGTCTTTTCCATGAGGTTCTATCTTCTGCCTCTTCTAAACTCAATTTTCTCTCTCTCTCTCTCTCTCTCTCTCTCTCTCTCTCTCTCTCTCTCTCTCTCTCTCTCTCTCTCTCTCTCTCTCTCTCTCTCTCTCTCTCTCTCTCTGATTTTCTCCTATGCAGTCTTTCCATGTCATCTTTTACCTGCCTCTGTCTTCTTCCATCCACTTCCATATTTACTATTCTTCACTATTTATCCCTTATTTTGATTTACCAAACTTGTTAATTCTCTTTCCTTGTATTTTTGTCGTGTTATTTAGCTTCTAAGTACACTGACTATGAACTCTGAAAAAAAGTCATGGTCGTTATTATATTGAGACTAAAACTTTTTTTTTTTTGTTGAAATAATTCAGTGAAGATATGAAGTAATAACAGTAATACCAAATCCACATAATGTCATTTTTCCTTTATTATAAGTAAAGGGCTGACTGATCGTAAACTTAAAATAAAAAAAAAAGTCTGTCATTAATATATCATAACCGAAAACTTCCCTCTTTCTGACTCTTCAGCGAAAAAAGAATTGAAGCAATGGCACCAATGCATTTCCCTACCGAAGCCAGTCCATGTTACTGCTCTTCTCTTACAATACGTAAAGCAGACTGGCCATGAGCTTATAAAAGAAAAAAAAAATCACTGTCGTCACTAATTTACGACCAGATTTTCCCTCTTCACGACTCAAATGCTTCAGTGAAAAGATGAAACGATGACGCCAAAGAATTTATCTACCGAAGCCAATTAATTGATGAATGGACTGTTGTTTCATTGGGATTCACATTGTTTATTATTAGTCTCTTCACACCTGACTTGGTCCATTCACTGTGACGAGGCGAGGTGGTAGGGGAGGGGGATGGGTGTACTGCTGCCCTGGTGAGGAGACGGTGAGGAGCGAGAGAGAGAGAGAGAGAGAGAGAGAGAGAGAGAGAGAGAGAGAGAGAGAGAGAGAGAGAGAGAGAGAGAGAGAGAGAGAGAGAGAGAGAGAGAGAGAGAGAGGTGGAGGTACGCTTGATTACACGAGCTAACACGATTCATCATTCGCACACTAAACATTTCTCTTTATTCTCACTCTCCTTTCACTCTTTATTCTTACTCTCCCCTCTTTCCACCTGTAGCTCCCCTCACTGTCACTCCCTCTCCTTCCCCTCGCTCCACCTGTATGCTTCCCTCACTCCACACACTCTCCTGTCAGTTCCCTTCTTCTTCCCCTCGCTCCACCTGTATGCTCCCCTTACTCCCATCTCTTTCCCCTCAAATCACACACCCTGTCAGCTCCCCTCTCCTTCCCCTCACTTGCTCTATATATTCCACTCACCTCCCCTCACTAATACTCTTCCTCTCATCCCCTCCCTCTCTCTCTCTTCTCCCATCCCTTCACTCCACTTGCGTGTCCTTAATCACTTTCTCCCCGTCAGTGCCATTTTTCCCCTTCTCTCTTCCTTCCCATCACTTGTCCTTCCCTCATCTGTCGCCCGATGCTCACTTGTCTCACCTGGAATGAAACACCTCGCCTGATGAGCGCGGCTGTTCGTAATTTTTGCTCTTATGACACGAATGCATAATGGTGTGTTTTGCATGTTTTTTTCCTTTTTTTTTCATCTTTCATGCGTGTGAATTCCAGAGCTTCGAGAAGAAAATAATAGTTAAAAGTATACTAAAGACAGGAATATTGGTGATGTAAATTACGTATGAAGGAAATGGAGGAGAAAATAAAGAGAGAAATGGTAAACTCAAGAGAAAATGAGAAAAATCTACCTGCGTGAGTGTGAATTTTCAGAGTTTGGAGAAGGAAAATCGTTTTAAAACACACACACACACACACACACACACACACACACACACACACACACACACACACACACACACACACACACACACACACACACACACACACAGGCATATCAAATTGTTCATATATTAAAATACATTGGAAGGAAATGGACGAGAAAATAAAAGATAAATAAAAGAGAGAAATGAGAAATGTGTTTTATGAGGTGTCTCTATTGTTGTACCATCACGATCCATCACACACACACACACACACACACACACACACACACACACACACACACACACACACACACACACACACACGTCAATTAAGAAACATTAAGGACGTGTAGAAAGTCAACATTCCCTCTCACTCTCTCTTTCTCTCTCTTCCTCCCTGACCTTTCACTCTCGCCTCCAATCTGACCTCCCCTGACCTCCCTCCTCTTCTCATTCTTACTCTCCTCTCTCCTCCCTTAAAAGGAATCCCGGCCTCCTGCATTTTTTAAAGTAAGATTAAGGAGACAGCGAGGAGGACGAGGAGGAAGAGGATGAGGAGGAGGAGGAGGAGGGAAAATGAAGAAGAAAGAGAAGAGTAAAGGAAGGAGAAATACTTGAAAGAAAAGGAAAAGATAAAGTCTGTAGAATGACACGTATAATCCTTCTCTCTCTCTCTCTCTCTCTCTCTCTCTCTCTCTCTCTCTCTCTCTCTCTCTCTCTCTCTGGTATTTACCCACACACTGCCTATTTGTGCCTCTGTATTATTCCGTCCTCCACCTCCCGTAAGAGGGATTCCAGGAGCAGTTTATTAGGCATAAGAACACCCGAACCTACTCCCCTCCCCTCCTTCCTCTTGTTCCTCTCAAATCCTCTTCTTTTCCTCCAAGACCTCCTTCCTCCATAACGTTTTCCTCTCCCTCCTTATTTTTTTATTTTTATTTTTTTCTTT
>NC_087160.1:18224431-18239431 GCF_035594125.1 Scylla paramamosain
GACGTAAGTACACATGGCCACCTAAACACACACACACACACACACACACACACACACACACACACACACACACACACACACACACACACACACAGGTAACCCTCTGACCACATGACTCAGGAATTCCCTTATCCCTGATTGGTCGGCGGAGGCTAAAACCAACACTGCAATTGGTCAGTGTGAGTCATAAGCCCCAATACTACTACTACTACTACTACTACTACTACTACTACTACCACCACCATCTCCAACACCATTGCCATCTCTACAATTGCAATAGGATTATCTTCATCACCACCATCACCACCACTAATAGCATCATCACAAGTAGCAACACCAACAAGAAAAACAGTCACCACCACCACAACCACCACCTCAACCACACACACACACAAAAAAAAAAAAATAAATAAATAAATAAAAAAGAAAAGAAAAAAGAAAATAAATAAAATATCCAGCACTACCATCACCACTACACCACAAATAACAACACCTCCCCCTCCTCCTCACCACCACCACCACCACCACCACCACCACCACGACGAGGACAGCTCCCAGCAACAACAAAATCTGAGGGGACATTAGGCCCCATCAACTGCCTTCCCTGTAGTAATAGCATTAGGTGCAGAATTAGAGGTTAACTGAAGCTCCTCCTTAGTTAGGTTAGTTTACGGAAGAGGAGGAGGAGGAGGAGGAGGAGGAGGAGGAGGAGGAGGAGGAGGAAGACCAGAAGGAGTAGAAGGCAGCAGCAGCCTGGAGTATGGTAATAAGACAGAGGAACACACCATAACAGACAACACCATCACAACACCATCACAACACCCTCATTTTCCTGCACGACTGTGTGTTTAATGAGACGGGGTGTTGTCAGGGGCGTGTGTGCCTCGGGGGTGCGGCTGGGGGTGATGGGAGATGATGATGGGGGTGATGGTGGGTGATGGGGGTGCCAGGCGAGGGGAGGCAGCGAGCGGGAAGAGAAATGAAGGGCGGAGGCGAAGTTGGTCTCGTGAGATTAAGAAAAATAGGGAGAGTGTGAGAGGGAAAGGAAAAAGAGAAAAAAAAGTTGGAAAGCTGACGAGTACGAGAATGAAAATGAATGACCTAATGAATGAATGAATGATTGGAAGAAGTGAAGTAAAAAAAAAAGTGAGAGTTGAAAAGCTGAGGGCAAGAGGAATAAAGACAATGAAAAATAGGAAGAGAGAGAAAAAAACGAGAAAAACTTGCAAATGTGACTACAGTTAAAATGAATGATCTAGTGAATGAATGAATGACGGAAGAAAAAAAGGTGAAGGATAAAAGTGAAAATTGAAGAGCTGAAGGTAGGAAGCATAAAGGCAATAAAAAATAAGGAGAGAAAGGAAAGGAAAAAGAAAAAAATTTGGAAACCTGACAAATAGAACAAAAAATAAATAGATGACCTAATGAATAAATGATGGACGAAGAAAAAAACAAAGATAAAGAATGACAAAAGTGAAAAATGAGAAAAGCTGAAGGCAGGGAGGGCAATAAAGATACAAGACACAGTGTATCAGTAGGTGAATGAATGAATATATAAATGAATGAATGAATGGAGAATAAAAGGAATACAGCAATCAGGAGTTCCAAGAAGGACAGACGGATGTATAACTTTGACAAACTTCGGACGAGGGAATAAAGGGAAGAGGAAACGAAAGAGGACGAGAAAAATAAAGAGTATAAAATATTGGAAAGGGGGAGAAATGAAAGAGGAAAAGAGGAGAGAGAGAGAGAGAGAGAGAGAGAGAGAGAGAGAGAGAGAGAGAGAGAGAGAGAGAGAGAGAGAGAGATGAGGAAGGGAGAGAAGAAGCATGAAGCCACTATACTCTCTCTCTCTCTCTCTCTCTCTCTCTCTCTCTCTCTCTCTCTCTCTCTCTCTCTCTCTCTCTCTTTTCAGTGGCAAGGAAAAAGTTGGCACCGTAATGGAATGACGCTCAAGCCCCTCCCCCTCCCCCTGACCTGTCTTCATTTCCTCACCCTGCCCTGCCCGCCGACATGCTGAGGGCGGGGCGGAGCGGGGCGGGGAGAGGTCAGGAAGAAGAAAAGGGAGAGGGAAGGGGGCAAAGGAGCACAAGGAGGGGAGAGGAAATGGGAGTGTAGTTAGAAATATGAAAAAAAATAAAAAAAAAGAATGAAAATGGATGAGATGCTGGAGGGAAGTAAACGAGATGAGGAAGAATAAGGAAGATTTTGCCGTGATGAAGGAAGATGAAATGAAATGAACGAAGCAGAGCGAGAGAGAGAGAGAGAGAGAGAGAGAGAGAGAGAGAGAGAGAGAGAGAGAGAGAGAGAGAGAGAGAGGCCTCGCTTGGCACACATTACCCACCATATAGGGCGGAACAGACCCCATCATCACCTCCATCACTACCTTCCCTTACATCTTCATCACCTGCTGGACTCCCGTTATAGCGACGCCCTCCTTCGGCCGCCCAGTGCCCGCCGGTGTGCTGCGTCGAGGCTCATTCGTCTCAATATTTTATAATGATAACAGTATCGCCGCGTCTCCCGGGCAGGTCACTGGGTGGAAGCAGCTGCCTGTGGACTGAACACCGCTTTCTCTGATCTTCAATGGCTGTATCTTTATTTCTAACAGATTTCAGTGTCTTACCAGTAGCAATAAAGACTGCTGTGTGCGACAGTTCACAACACTAGAAGTAATGAATGAAATATTTATAATCATCTACAAGAAAAAAAGGGATAAAAAGATAAGATTTTGCAATTTCTGACTAATACAATGTTTGGATGTGGCTACAGAACGTGAAAAGATGTCTAAGGGAGATTAGTAAATAAGGAAAAATGTTACAAATAGCAATAAAAGGGTTAAAATCGCGAGTAATCATCTGTATGGTTTTTTAATATGGGCAAGTGAACATCACATTCCCAAATGTTGTGGGGTTTTGTCTCTATTTTAATTAGATTCTATTGTGAGTTACTGAGATTTTTGTTTAGTGTCTTGATGTTACTGGTAATACTTTGACTTGGGTTCTGTTCTTACCAATAGCAATACTGTGGTGTTTGAAAATTTTTAAAAGTCATCTCTACTTTTGACAGATTCTAGTGGGCGTTACTGGAAGTTTATCTAAGCGTGTTCTCATTATGTCTGATATAGTTTGGTAAAGATTCTGCTTCACCAATGGGGAAAAAAACATCCATGAAAACCCGAATAATTATCTTTGTAGCCTCTGAAAATAGTCAACAAAGACATTACTTTTTTTATGTTGTTTACGTAATGCCAGTAGTCTGACACAGATTCTCCTTCACCGATACAGAGCACAGTCAGACCCTGACTTATCACCTCCGTGGCCTTTCAAAATGGATGTTTATGGGATTCTAAAGATGTTTTCATAATGCCAGTAACAGTTTGACAGATTCTGATCCACCAATAGGAAAAACAAACAAACAAACAAACAAACAAATAAAAACCAGAGTTATCATCTCCGTGACCTTTCAAAACAGATAATAGTAGGGTTTCTAAGGGTGTTTTCATAATCCCAGAGATACTTTGACACACATTCTCCTTCACCAATATGAAAAAAAAAAAACCTGGCTAATCACCACCGTCATTAAGGGCACACAAAGCGTTTCATAAGACGAGGCCTGAGACACAAAGAGCGACAAAGAAGTCTTACATAAACAGGCAGGTCTTGTTGAAATGCTGAGATGAAGACTATATTCTTTTGTGTCGCCTTTCCTTCCCCGTGGCCTAGATGTGCGCCGCGCGATGGCCAGGTGGATAGAGGTAAATATTAATTACCCTGGGTGAGCGACAGGCCAAAGACAGGTTTACTTTCCATGCGTCTTTGTTGGTTTGTTTACATGTCACTCCGCCTGTCTATCTGTGTGTCTGTCCGTCAGTGTGTCCGCCTCTTCTCTCCCTCTCTCTCTTTCTCTGTCTCTCTCTCTCTGTTTACGTGTGTGCATGTATATATATATATATATGTGTGTGTGTGTCCATATACTGCCCACACACACACACACACACACACACACACACACACACACATCATATCACTCCTGCAACTTACTCCCAACTTTCCTCTCTCCACTGCCTTCCTTCCCTATCTTTTTCCGGCCTGTCCCCTTTTGTCTTCCTTCTCCTCCTCCTCCTCCTCCTCCTCCTCCTCCTCTTCTTCCCCTTCCTGCCTCCCCCAATCTCTTTCCTTTACGCCTGTACACGAGGCAAGTTTAATTGGTTAAGGTAAGTTTAGAGAGGGGCGAGAGAGATACAGGACTGAGAGAGAGAGAGAGAGAGAGAGAGAGAGAGAGAGAGAGAGAGAGAGAGAGAGAGAGAGAGAGAGAGAGAATAACGTAGAGGAAAAGTTCACCAAGTAAATACAGAGGACGAACAGATAAGACTGAAAGTAACCGGGGAGGAAATACGTGGAAGTATAAAGCACGGAGGAGGAGGAGGAGGAGGAGGAGGAGGAGGAGGAGGAGGAGGAGGAGGAGGAGGAGGAGGAGAGAAAATGAATGCAAGGAGTAATAGAAGTAGGAAGAAGAGGAGAAGGTGGAAGAGCAATAAAAGGAGGCGACAGCTGCGAAGGAGGAGGAAGACTGAGAGAGGAGAGAAGAAGGAAGAAGAGTAGAAGGAAGAAGAAGAGGAAGAGGCGGAGGAAGAGACTATAAACAAGAAGATAAAGGCGGAGGGACAAGATAAACAACAAGGGAAACATAGGGGAAGACTGGAGGAGGAGATAAACCAGGAGGAGGAGGAGGAGGAGGAGGAGGAGGAGGAGGAGGAGGAGGAGGAGGAGGAGGAGGAGACGCCTATATATTGGGCGCAAGGCTATGAGGTGACACGCCCGTAGATCAAAGTCTCGGTCACAAAGGCGGTGATTGTTGGGTGTGCAAAACCAGGGCTCCCTCTCTCTCTCTCTCTCTCTCTCTCTCTCTCTCTCTCTCTCTCTCTCTCTCTCTCTCTCTCTCTCTCTCTCTCTCTCTCTCTCTATCTCCCCAAAGACATCACGCTCCCCTCCACTCTCTGTCTCCCCATACCCTCCTTTACCTCGTCTCTCTTTCTCTCTCTCTCTCTCTCTCTCTCTCTCTCTCTCTCTCTCTCTCTCTCTCTCTCTCTCTCTCTCTCTCTCTCTTTCACTTATTCTCTCTATTCTCTCCTTCTTTCTGTCTCTTTCTTTTATCTCTCTCTCTCTCTCTCTCTCTCTCTCTCTCTCTCTCTCTCTCTCTCTCTCTCTCTCTCTCTCTCTCTTCATGTTATTCCCAAAAAGGCTCTCTTTCTCCTTTCATATCCTTTCATGTTATCATTTCCCCTTCTTCTCCCTCCTCCTCCTCCTCCTCCTCCTCCTCCTCCTCCTCCTCCTCCTCCTCTTCCTCCTTCTCCTTCTCCTCCTCCTTTCTTTTATTAGCTTTCTCATTTTCTTTCATATTTTCTCCTTTCTTTTCTTCGGCTCGCTTCGTTTGGTCTAGATTGCTCTCTCTCTCTCTCTCTCTCTCTCTCTCTCTCTCTCTCTCTCTCTCTCTCTCTCTCTCTCTCTCTCTCTCTCTCTCTCTCTCTCTCTCTCTCTCTCTCTTCCTTCTTCCTGTATTCTCTTTCTCTATTCCTTCCTTTCCCTCAGCCTGTCATCCATTCGTTTCCCTACACCCTTGCCATTACTCCCAACCCTCTCTCTCTCTCTCTCTCTCTCTCTCTCTCTCTCTCTCTCTCTCTCTCTCTCTCTCTCTCTCTCTCTCTCTCTCTCTCTCTCTCTCTCTCTCTCTCTCTCTCTCTCATATCACCTCTTCTCTCTTTTCCACTGTCCCCTCAACCTTTTACTTTCATCTCTCTCTCTCTCTCTCTCTCTCTCTCTCTCTCTCTCTCTCTCTCTCTCTCTCTCTCTCTCTCTCTCTCTCTCTCTCTCTCAATCTTCCTCCTGTATTTTCTCACATCCAAATATCTACACATCCCTCCTCCTCTTCTTTCTCCTCCAGTTCTCTCTCTCTCTCTCTCTCTCTCTCTCTCTCTCTCTCTCTCTCTCTCTCTCTCTCTCTCTCTCTCTCTCTCTCTCTCTCTCTCTCTCTCTGTCTCTCTCCTTTCTTCCCCTCAGTCTTCTTTTTACATTTTCTCACTTCACTTCTTCCACAGATCCCTCAATCTAAACCTCTTCCTCCTCCTCCTCCTCCTCTTCTCTCTCATCCTCTTCCTCCTCCTCTTCCTCAGATACACGCACAAGACCACATATTCAGCACATTTCCCCTCATCCGGTCAGTCATTTCCCCTCATCCTCTGCCATCCCCATAATAGTGCTCCCATATTCATTAGCCCTCTCTCTCTCTCTCTCTCTCTCTCTCTCTCTCTCTCTCTCTCTCTCTCTCTCTCTCTCTCTCTCTCTCTCTCTCTCTGATATTTTTCCCCTCTACCCCAAAATTTTCTAGGGTCTAAAAATACTGCCCACACTTGCTCTCCCCTCTCACTTCCCCCTCCCCTCTCCCCCACTCACTTCCTTCCCCTTACCATAGACACACGCCTTGCCTTCTCCTTTCCCCCTCTTCCCCTCACCCTAACTTGCCCACTGAGGGAAAATTGCAGGGAAGGCTAATTGCACACCTACACACACACACACACACACACACACACACACACACACACACACACACACACACACACACACACACACACACACACACACACCGTTACATTCACTCGAGTGGGTTTGTATGTACGTGCATACACACAGACATACGAAACAAAGAAAGCACCTACCTTGGAGAGAGAGAGAGAGAGAGAGAGAGAGAGAGAGAGAGAGAGAGAGAGAGAGAGAGAGAGAGAGAGAGAGAGAGAGAGAGAGAGAGAGAGAGAGAGAGAGAGTATAAAAGACAAAATTGGATAATAACCACATGAAAAATGCAAATAATGATGAATAATGATGATAACGATAATGATGATGATGATGATGATGATGATGATGATGATGATGATGATGATGATGGAGGCGGTGCTAAGATACATCAAAGAGGAAAAGGAGGGTGAGGGAGCCGACATGATGATGGGTGGATATAGAGCAGGAGGAGGAGGAGGAGGAGGAGGAGGAGGAGGAAAAGGGGGGATAGGAAAATCATTCTTGCCTCTTGTGTTCTCTCCCTCCTTTTCTCCCCCTTCCTTCTCCTCTTTGCATCCTTCAATTCCTTCATTAGCCTTTCACACCTCCTCTCGTCTGAAGTGAAAGGGGAAAACGAGGAAATAAAAGAGAAGGCCAAAGGTGAAAGAGAGAGAATGGGCATGTGCGAGGATAATAGTGGAAGAGAGATGAGAGGGGAAAGGAGAGAAAGAGAGAGAGAGAGAGAGAGACTACAAGGAGAGGGAGGTGTGAAGAGCAGGAGGGGGAGGAGGAGGAGGGAAGGAATGGGAGGAAGAAAACATTCCAGGCCAATTTTTTTGAAGTTTCCACACCAGGCGGGGAGAAGAGAAGGGAGACAAGGAGGGGGGAAAGGGAGAGAGGGAAGGGAGGGGAGGGAACAATGGAGGTAAGATGGAGGGAGGAGGAGAACTGGAAGATAAAAGGATGTATGCAAGTGTTCCAGTCAAGAGCTAATCCAGGAATGGGCTCCAGGTGTTGTTGTTGTTGTTGTTGTTGTTGTTGTTGTTGTTGTTGTTGTTGCTGTGTGTGTGTGTGTGTGTGTGTGTGTGTGTGTGTGTGTGTGTGTGTGTGTGTGTGTGTGTGTGTGTGTGTGTGTGTGTGTGTGTGTGTGTGTGTGTGTGTGTGTGTGTGTGTGAGGCAGTATTCTTTAAGTCCTCAGCTCCTTAACTCGATTCCTTTTAGTTAGTTGGCTCTATTGCAAGTTAGTGAGGTTTGTATAATTCTAGTGAAGGATTTAACACAGATTCTTCAACATCATAGGGAAAAAAAACATCAATGAGAACCTAACTTATCTTCGCGAGGTTTGAAAATAATGTTGATGAAAAGGAAATTTATTTAAGTATACAGGCCTTCTGTGTATGTGTGTATGTGTGTATGTGTGTGTGTGTGTGTGTGTGTGTGTGTGTGTGTGTGTGTGTGTGTGTGTGTGTGTTAAGTACTATGGTTGCGTGTGAACGTTTGTAGTGACACGGTTAATATTAGTGTAAGTGTGTGTGTGTGTAAATGTAAATGTAAAAGAGAACACGAATATTTTCCTCGTGAGCTGTGTACGTTCATGCATACACGTGTACAGGAAAAAAGCTGGTGATTCTTCTGCGTCACTTAACACGAAGGCGAGGCGTCAGGACGGGGTGTTACAGGCAAATAAGAAGAGAAAGAAACGAAAGGAGAAATAATGTAAAGAGAATCTGAATAACATAGAGAGAGAGAGAGAGAGAGAGAGAGAGAGAGAGAGAGAGAGAGAGAGAGAGAGAGAGAGAGAGAGAGAGAGAGAGAGAGAGAGAGAGAGAGAGAGAGAGAGAGAGTAGGAAAAATAAATTCCACTATACAGTTTGCTTAAAAATGGGGAGAAAGAAAAATAAAGCAAGAAAAAAAATACATATATATATATATATATATATATATATATATATATATATATATATATATATATATATATATATATATATATATATATATATATATATATATATATATATATATATATATATATATATATATATATATATATATATATATATATATATATATATATATATATATATATATATATATATATATATATATATATATATATATATATATATATCTTGTAAAAGGAATCTGATTACTATGAAAGAAAATAAATACGTCAAAATAAATTCGATTATAAAGTTTGCTAAAATCTTTTTGATAAATACAGGAGGGCAAAATGCACGAACGTAAACCATGTACATATCCCCCCTCCCCCCACCACATCCCTCCCCATGTCTTTACGTGTTTACAAACATTTAACAGAGCAGAGAGCAGAGAAAGAATGTCATCCATCCATCTGTCTGTCTGTCTGTCTGTCTGTCTGTCTGTCTGTCTGTATGCAGCCCTGTCTCTTCCTGCAGTTCCTTCCTGAGCATCTTTTCATAATACATTCTGTCCCTTTCTCCCTCTGGCATTTTTTTCCTCAGTGATACATTTTTTCCTCCTACTTGCATCTAATTTCCTGGGTGTCTTTTCATCCCGCAGCTGCTTCCTCCTCCAGCCCTCCTCCTCCAACCTTCCTCTCCTAGCCCTCCTCCTCCAGCCTGTCTTTTTCGGCGCTCGTCTCGTCCAGGCCTCTGCCCAGATTTAATACTGAAAGTCCAAGAAATATGTGAAGAAAAGTCAGCGATTCACGTTGCCTCTTGAGTCTCGTGAGGTCTTCTCGGTACTGCACACTCTTTTAGACGAAAGCCTCTTTAAATACTAGAAAAGTCTCTCTCTCTCTCTCTCTCTCTCTCTCTCTCTCTCTCTCTCTCTCTCTCTCTCTCTCTCTCTCTCTCTCTCTCTGTACACATCAGCCTGTTCCGTAGTACTGTACATGCATGCTATGTACTGTACTAATACCAGCTGTGATTTAATGTAATACAACCATTTACACTGCGCCGTATATTTCATTGCCAATGGCGGAGAGCTGCACTCGTCAGCACACACACACACACACACACACACACACACACACACACACACACACACACACACACACACACACACACACACACACACAAATAATAATAATAATAATAATAATAATAATAATAATAATGCTGCTGCTACTACTACTACTACTACTACTACTACTACTACTACTCCTGCTACTACTACTGCTATTACTACTACTACCACTACCACTAACAACTACAAAAACAACAACAGCAACAGCAACAACAACAACAACAACTTCACCAGAGCCACAGCGCCACACATCACCTCCTCTCAACTCCTCCCAAAAGTTAGGACACTTGAGGCAGCGTCAGGACCGTTAAAGGGCCTCGTGTTGGTATCAGGGCGGCGCTAACACCCTTACTATGGGCGTTAAGGGCGCACCTAAAGAAGACATTAAGGAAAGGCTGTGGTTTTAACGGGGGGAGGGGGTTGGGGGGAGCATCCACATCCTTAGCCTTTCCAGTAGAGTATAATGTGTCTATCCACATCTTAAAGAATAATAGTAAATAAAGGAATAAATTAATCGAAAATACATATTAAAAAAAAAAATGTCAGGTAAGGGAGACTCAAGAAGAAAAATATCTTTAAGGAAAGGGTAAGATAAGAAATATTTACATACGTGAAATAGCATGAAAAAAAAATATATATAATAACAATAAACACAAAAAACACACTAAAAAAGAAAAAGAAACACAGGAGAGCAAGGAAGGACAAACTGGCAAAAGGAAATAGCAAAAGAACAAAAGAACGAAAGGAAAAAAAAAAAAGAAGCGAGCAAGAAAAAAAAACACGGAAACATGAGGGAAGGAAGGATGGATGGACACGCAAGGAAAGATTGAGAAAAAGGAGAGCGAGGAAAGAAAAACAAATAACAAAAAAAAAAAAAGAAGAAAAATAAAGAAGACAGGGAGCTTCCATAAAATCAGAAAGGAGAAAGGCAGAGAAGTAAGACAGAAGGAAGAAATTGTACCGAGGAAGAGAAAGCTAAGAGAAAATTGAAAAAGGGAAATAAAGGAACATGGAGAAGAAAGACACTAGAAAACAAAAATAGAAAGAAAAGAAATAAGAATAGACGAGAGAGAGAGAGAGAGAGAGAGAGAGAGAGAGAGAGAGAGAGAGAGAGAGAGAGAGAGAGAGAGAGAGAGAGAGAGAGAGTAGTAAATATATGAGAGAGACATACCAACTTTACCACACTACCTTCTTAAGTTTAATGTCTGAAGGGAATGGGTCGTTAGAGGAGGAGGAGGAGGAGGAGGAGGAGGAGGAGGAGGAGGAGGAGGAGGAGGAGGAGGAGGAGGAGGAGGAGGAGGAGGAGGAGGAGGTCGCGGTCTCGTCAAAGGAGGAGGTTATACGTCGATATGGACTGACAAATTGCAACTCCACCGGAAATTCTCTCTCTCTCTCTCTCTCTCTCTCTCTCTCTCTCTCTCTCTCTCTCTCTCTCTCTCTCTCTCTCTCTCTCTCCCTCTGCATGGCCGGACGTGCGTGTGCGTGCGCGCGTCTCCTCTACACCACGTGGACTTGCTCGTAAACACAACAACGCCGACAAAAAATAGATGTTCCCGTAAGTGGAGGGGCGGGCGTGGGCGGGAAGAGGAAGAGGAAGAGAGGAGAGAGGAAGAGATGAAGACATGGAGGAGGAGGAGGAGGAGGAGGAGGAGCACAGTTTCTTTGAGGAGGTGAAGGTAATCCATGGGTCGTCTCCACTTGATTTTTACGAGGCGGTGATTGGCAAACACTTCATTGAGGCCACGGGTCACAAGGAGAGGAGGAGGAGGAGGAGGAGGAGGAGGAGGAATACAAAGGAATACAAAGGAAAGCCAAACAGCAACAAACCTTTTGGTCCTTGCAAGGCTGTTTGGTAACTACTTCTAACTAGCTACAGTGAAGAGAGACAGGACAGCATAGCAGAAGGCTCCTCCCCACCCACCACTCCCTCCAGCTTGCGCTGGCATGGAAATAGTTGGGAAAAGTACCATGCAGTATGGAAAAACTGACATGGAAATTTTCATAGGAAAGGATGAAAGGAAGTTCTACTATTCACCCTACGGTGAACTCTATACGCCTATCTGAAAGTTAATACAAGTTATATTAAAACTGTTGAATAAGAGTTTAAATAGTGAATTTAGTAATTATTCGGACAAGAAGAGAGCTTGTTGGGGATTTGCTTTTAAATATTTGTCTATTTTATTTTTGAATGATTCAATAGTATTGCTGTTTACAATTTCGGCAGGAAGTTTATTCCATATATTTACTATACGATTAAAGAAGAAATGTTTGGCCTCGTGGGATTTAAAACGTTTGGGTATAATCTTGAATCCATTATTTCTTGTTAGGTTAGAATGATCAATGGTAAAATAATTATGTGCATCAATGTTACTATATCCTTTGAACATTTTGAACACTTCAATTAGGTCTCCTCTTATCCTGCGCTTTGTTAAACTAAATAGGTTTAGTTCTTCCAGTCGTTCCTCATACGGCTTATTGCGCAATCTTGGAATCATCTTTGTGACTCTGCGCTGTATCTTTTCTAGTTTTTCAATGTCTTTTTTGTAGTATGGTGACCAGAACTGTACACAGTATTCTAGATGAGGGCGCACCTGTGAGTTATATAAGGCAAGTATAACCTTTTCTGATTTAAATTCAAAGGTTCTTCCAATGAACCCTACTAATTTATTTGCCGTCTTTACTGTTTCTGTGCAGTGTTGACTCGGCTTTAGGTCGTTTGACACAACGAGGAGGAGGAGGAGGAGGAGGAGGAGGAGGAGGAGGAGGAGGAGGAGGAGGAGAGGAAGAGGAGGACAAAAAAGAGGATGACAAGGAAGGTTTAAGTCTCAAATAATTTTCTCGTGTTTCTTGAGTATAAATATTTGAGAAACACGATTTGTATACGTGTTTCCATAGTTTTTGTGAGTCATTATTGCCAAAACTCAAAGAATAACAACAACAGCAACAACAACAACAACAACAACAACAACAACAACAACAACAACAAAAACAACAACAACAGCAACAAAACAACAACAACAATAGTAGCAACAACAGGAGAACAAAAAAAAAAAAAAAAAACTAGAGCTATGACAACACCAAGAGCGGGAAGAAAATAGCAAGAAAAAAAAAGGAAAGGAAAAATAAAATAAAAGAAAAGAAAAGGGGAAAAATACGTTCTACATTAATTAGTTTCTGAAATTTTTACCCGAAAGTATCACTCGCTTCAACTTCATGCTGTAAGAAACTATTAAAAAAACGATACCTAATTCCTAAGGGATATTAAAAAAAAAAAGGCGGAAGGAGAGGGAGAAGTAGAGAGGAAGAAAAGAAAAAAAGATGCACATGAAAAAAAAGAAGGAAATAAAAGAAAAAAATATTATGGAGACGAGACGAGGGAGGGGGTTAAGGGAATTGGAAACAGCACATGTGAATCTCTCTCTCTCTCTCTCTCTCTCTCTCTCTCTCTCTCTCTCTCTCTCTCTCTCTCTCTCTCTCTCTCTCTCTCTCTCTTCCCATTCATTATACGTCCCCCTGCATGACTCCCAATCTGTCATCGAGCTCTGACTCTGCAACGCAATGGGACATGGCTGTTTCTGTCTTAAAATGTCTGTAAAAGTTAATTGGGCACTTTGGCGAACCACTAACAGGCGCCACCACCACCACCACCACCGCCGCCAGCGCCACCACCACCACCACCACCCCTGCAGCCCGCCCCTCCACACTCATAAGAAAGGCATCTTGCTGTTACGGCTCACTCAAGAGGAAGTTGCGGTATATCCTTTTCTCTCGTAATGTCTTTTCTTTATATATATATATATATATATATATATATATATATATATATATATATATATATATATATATATATATATATATATATATATATATATATATATATATATATATATATATATATATATATATATATATATATATATATATATATATTCCCGCTAATGGTGTTGAGTATTATTGTTACTGTTATTGTTATTGTTGTCAGTGATGTTATTAGTATTGTTATTGTTATTATGAGTATTGTTATTATTATTATTATCATTATTATCATTATTATTATTATTATTATTATTATTATTATTATTATTATCACTATCATTACTCCTATTACTACTCCTGCTGCTGCTGCTGCTGCTGCTGCTGCTGCTACTACTACTACTACTACTACTACTACTACTACTACTACTACTACTACTACTACTGCTACTATTTTTCTATTTTTGTCGTGTGTGTGTGTGTGTGTGTGTGTGTGTGTGTGTGTGTGTGTGTGTGTGTGTGTGTGTGTGTGTGTGTGTGTATTTTGCTGTTTCTCACTCTTTCCTCCCTTTCCTCTCCCTCCCTCTCCCTTTCCTCTCCCTCCCTTTACTTCCTCCTCTTCCTCTCTAAATGTAAACGTGCAGAACAGGAAGCAAGACCAGTAATGAATACCCTCTCTCTCTCTCTCTCTCTCTCTCTCTCTCTCTCTCTCTCTCTCTCTCTCTCTCTCTCTCTCTACCCCTTCCTGTTAATCTCTCTATCTCTGTCCAATACCTTAAACGTTATCTACATTTAATTTATTTTACGCTCCAGTCTTTTCTTTCCTCTTGTTCCTCTTGATCATAGAGGATTCCAGAGTGAAGAGGAGGTAAGGCTGCTGATTGGCCAGTATTCTAGGTCAAGGAGGACAGCGATTGGTCAGAGAAACGATGAATCAGCGAGACTGAGTCGGACTAATGAACAGGAATAAAAGAAGCGATAGGAGGAAAAGGAAGAGGAGGAGGAGGAGGAGGAGGAGGAGGAGGAGGAGGAGGAGGAGGAGGAGGAGGAGGAGGAGGAGGAGGAGGAGGAGGAGGAGGAGGAAGATATAGAGAGGAAGAAGATATTTGATAACTGATAAAGTCAATGGGAAAAAAGATGGAAGGAATGAAGGAGTCTCTCTCTCTCTCTCTCTCTCTCTCTCTCTCTCTCTCTCTCTCTCTCTCTCTCTCTGTATCTCTTACCTAGCCCAAACATAAACACAAAATCAGCTCTCTTTCTGTCCTCCTTCCTCTTCCTCCTCCTCCTCCTCCTCCTCCTCCTCCTCCTCCTCCTCCTTCTGATCTCATTACACGCGGGACAGGACCTTAATTCATCACCAGCTTAGGAACACCAACAAGATCAAGTGACCACCACCATCACCACCACCAACACCAGCACCACCACCACCCAGCCCCTCACCTCACAGTCCCGCCAGCAGCCCTCGTGTTTACCTTGCAGACTCAACAGGGCACTGCAGGAACACTATCCACAGGTCCTAATTGGTGGTGATGGTGGCGGTCGTCGGCAGGAGGGAGTGAAAACAAGGAAGAGTCACGGGTAGGGAGGATAGTGATGGGCGGGGAGATGGGTGGTTTGGGTGAAGGGGAAGGGAAGGGAAGAGAAGGACAGGAAGGGAGAAGATGAAAGGGTAGGGATGATAGGGAAGGGA
>NC_087160.1:18244431-18246931 GCF_035594125.1 Scylla paramamosain
CTCCCCTTCCTCCCCGCCCTTTCCCTCCTTCCCTCCTCTTCCTTCCCGATTCCCACCACCAATCCTCCCCCTTCCTTCTCCCCCTGCCCGCCATTCCTCCCTGCCGGCCCCATCTATCGCGGCGGCCATCACCGGCGGGACAAAGTGGCTGGCGGCTGCGGGGTGTAACACAGCCCACTTAGTCGCCATTACCTCGCTTGATAAGGTGACCGAGGCGCCGACCCTACCCTGCCCTATACCCTGTCCTCCCCTTACTCTACCCTATCCTACCCTCCCCTGCCCAATATTCTTCCCTGACCTGCCCCACTCTGCCCTGCCCAATATCCCACCCTGCCCTGCCCTGCTCCACTCTACCCTGCCTTCTAGATTGTCCTACCTTGCTCTGCCCTACCCTTCCTCCTACTTTGTCGGTCCTCGAGTGAGACCCTGACTGATAGAATGACAAGGAAAGCAGAATAATTGTGGAAATATGGAAATGTAGAGAGAGAGAGAGAGAGAGAGAGAGAGAGAGAGAGAGAGAGAGAGAGAGAGAGAGAGAGAAAGGTAACACTAGCTAATGTTTGCGAGAGAAATAAAACACAAAGTTCACTTTTACCATGATTCAAACAAGAAAATAAACGTGATAAATTGGAGAAAAAAAGCATGCATACATTCACTCATAATCCGCCATTACATTTTTTTACAGTTTTCTCGACAAGTATATTAAGTAATGCAATAATAATAAAAAATAAATAAAAAAAAAAAAAACAGCACAAAACACAGTAGCAATTATTTCACGGTAGCAGCATTAAGTTAGTTGGCATATACCTTCCTAAGCGTCACTTCACCTGAGTTCACCTGACCGGAAGCGAAATCAGAGTTACCGCTAATTACTCCTGACGTAAAGGCGAATTTTAACCTCCACTACCTATACCCTAAAAAAAAAAAAAAAAAAAAAAAAACACTAACAAAATAACAGCGGGCGGTGGAAGTGGGGTCGCCGATTACCGCGCGCCACCCACACTGCCGCCTCGCCTCAACCTCTCCCGTAACCACTCTGCTCTATCGCATCTCCATTTTTTTCTTTTAAAGCCTAATAAAATTCGACCTCCATTTCCTCGCCTCCTTCGTCTGCGCGTGGAAGTGGCAGGGCGGAACACTTACTACCTCTGGCGCTTGAAGGTGGAAGGTGCAAGGCGGGAGATGAAGGAGAGATAAAAAGATCGAGGCAGCAGCAGCAGGAGGAGAAGGAGGAGGAGGAGGAGGAGGAGGAGGAGATGAGGGTAACGAGGAAGTGAAAACAGGACAAATACGGAGCAATGGATGATTTGAGTCTAAATAAGTAAAACAAACAACACACAACGCCCCTTTTTTCTTCAGTAATTCCTCATTTATCACCTTGTATCTTCTGCTTTTCATTTCCTGTTCTCGTCTTTTCTCTACTAGCCCTTCCATTATCCATGTCTTCATTACTGTTTGTGTGTGTTTTTCCTTATTATTTTTTTTTCTTCCCGTATTCCGTTTTTCTCTCCCGCTCCTTCTCTTCCTTTTGGCGACAAATTTAGAGGCGGATAGCAAAGCAATTTACCTGACCTGACGCTCCTCACCCTCAAGTCACCGCCTCAGGGATTAAGGGATTAAGATCTGAGGGAGGCGAGTGAAGAGTTACAGAGGGAGGGAGAGACTGGTGAAGGGGAGGATGGAAAGACGGAAAAAAAAAAAATGTTGGGGATAGGAGAAATACCAAAGATATAAAGGGAGACGGATTCATGAAGGGAAGGGTAGAAAGAGAGAATAATGATGGAGGGTAGAAATACGAAGGAGGGGGAATGAAAGAGTTGATGAAGGGAGAAAAAGAAGGATTAGTGAAGAGAAGGGTGGAAAGAGGAAAATATATGGATAGAAAAACGAAATACGATAAAAAAAAAAAAGGAGAGAAAACTGAGAAAGAGAGAAAGGGAGGAAATGAAAAAAAGATGAAAAGAAGGACATGAGACAAACTGATGGAAATACAAAGAAATGAAACAGAAGGTGAGAAAAACAGAAACAGAAAGAAATGAAAGCAAAAAATAGAGTTAGGGAGCAAAGAGCAAAAGAGGGAAGTGAAAAGAAATATATATGGAACGTGATATGAAAGAGGAAGGGAGGAGGGAGGAAATGGTGCAAGGAGGGAGAGAGGGAAGCATGGAAGGAAGCAGTGGAAAGTGAAAGTGATGAGGAAATATAAGTGGGAAGAAATATGAAGGAAAAGAAGAAGTAGGGAGCCATTGATTAAGGAGATGGAAGGATGGGAAGGAAGGAAAAGTGAATAAATAAAAATGAGAAAGAAAAATGAAAGAAGAAAACAACAAACGCACCAAAAAAAAAAATAGTAAATAAAAGCGAAGAAGGAACAAAACACGAAAAATAAGAACATGAAAAAAGAACAAGCAAAATCAGAGGAAGGAAGAAAGGAAAAAAAAAAACAATAATGGAAAGAAACAAAAAAGAAAGCAACGAACGCACAAAAAAACATACAAAG
>NC_087160.1:18249431-18254431 GCF_035594125.1 Scylla paramamosain
GCGGACTTTTACGTTAAACGACTTTAGGATGATTTTCTCTCTTGTGTGCTTTTGTGTGTGAAGGAAGTTGTTTAAGCTACGAGAATAATGAAAAAAAGAAAGAATTTTGTATTAAGGGAAAACCGCAATGCTATCTTTTCAGTTTAAACGATTTTGATTGATATTTTTCTTGCGTGCTTTTGTGTGTGAAAGAAGTTGCCCAAGAGTTACAAAAATAAAAATACAAGAAAAAAAAAGGAGTGTATACTAAAGAAAAAAAAAGAAGAATAGAAGAGGAAGAGAAAGTTTACGATACCCTGAAGACTGACAGATCAATGAACTGACTGATCTGAGGCGCGACAACAGAATTAAGAATATAAGACGACAAAAATGTTGATGAACCGAATGAAATCAGGCAAAAAAAAAAAAAAGAAAAAAAAAGAAAAGAAAGAAAAGAAAGAAAAAGAAAAAAAAATACCATCCAATAATTTTAGGAAGGAGTGATTATATTTGTGAAAGAGAAAATGTTGTATACTCTAAAGGCTGACTGATAAATTAATACATTGATTTGGGACACGGCAGGAGCAGGATCAGATGGCGAGGTACATCAAGAATACTGAACGGCAAAAATGTTACGAAGGGCGAGATGAAATAAGGCAAAAATATCACACAACACCTTCTGGGAGGAGAGGGAGTTTGTGTGGGAAGGAAAGTAAACATGTTCAGTTTTCTATGTATATCTGTTAAGTATGAATAAAGCAAGTATTGGTGAACATACTGCGTGGTGGTAATAAAGAGCTCCAGTATAATTACTGCAATAGCAAAATCATTTTACAACCTTAGACATTATAAATCCGAGGAGAAATGTTGCACTGATAGTAATAATAACAACAACAACAATAGCAATAACAACACTAATAATAATAACGACACACACACACACACACACACACACACACACACACATATATCGCATCGGGCAAACCTCCAAAATTTACAACAGGGGAAAAAAACAGCACATAAAGCTATACATTTTCAGCAATAATTTACTTCCAAGTAATTACACACACCTGTTTGCAATTAATGAGGCATGAGGCAGGTAACAAGGGTGCACGGGGTAGCAGGGAAGCACCTTGTTCCTCTAATTACGTCATTAATGAGGCTGTAATTGTAATCCTGAGAGGAGGAGGAGGAGGAGGAGGAGGAGGAGGAGGAGGAGGAGGAGGAGGAGGAGGAGGAGGAGGAGGAGGAGGAGAACGTGAGAGGAGGTAAGAGGAAGAGGAGATTGGGAAGGAGGAGGAGGAGGAGGAAGTGGTGAGAGGAAGGTGAGAGGGGGAGGCACACAAGAGAGTAAAAAGAGGTAAAGGAGAGAGTGAGGTGAAAGTGGGAGTAGTGAAAGGTGGGAGAGAGAGATGAGAGGGGAGGAGAAAGGGTGGCGGGGAGGGAGTAAGGAGGGGGAGGTTTATAGCTAAACAATATAAATGTTAATTAATGGATTGTGTGGGCGGAGCGATGGAGGAGCAGCGTCAATGGCGGGAAGGGAGGGAGAGAGAGAGAGAGGGAGAGGGAGAGGGAAGGAAGAGAGGGGAGGGAGGAACTGGGAGCATATGAAGAGCTAGGCATGAAGATCCGGGGATTTTCACGTTCCGAATGAAAAATTGTATATTAGGTGGAGGTTGCGATACATGAAGAAACACGAGGCAGTGAATACCGATAAAAGAGAGAGAGAAAGCAGAAGAAAAAAGAAAAAGAAGATTAATTAGTGAGAGAAAAAATGATGTAATATACCACAAAGAAGAATAAACCAATGATCAAAGGAGACAGAAAACAGAAGAGAGATAAGAATTACGCACAGTCCACAAAATAATGATGTTTGGCAAAAAAAAAAAGACAAAAAAACAAGAAAAACAAAAAAGAGAGAAAAGAGATACAGACACAGGAAAACAACGACAGGTAAGAGGATGAGAAAAAAAAAGAAAAAGATAAACAGACAAATACAAACACAAGACAAAACTCAGCCAAGAACGAAAAAGACAAAAAAAGAGAGAAAAATAAGCAACAATTACAAGACAGAAAAAAAAAATAACGTAAGATGACGAGAAGAAAAAAAAAAAAAAAGATAGACAGACAAGAAGAAAGACACAGGGACACTTTCATAGTCTCATATCCCCACCAACCCCATGCCACCCAGCCAGTCAGCCAGGCAGCGGCGGCCACACGTTCGGCGAGCACCCCATAAATTGGCAGTCATGCATCACACTTATGGACTTACGTCAAATTATTATTCACGCTGTGGATTTAGTAGTCGCCATTACCTGCATCAGTGAATAACCATGAAGCTTTCCCGTTCGAATTATGCAATATGGAGAGATATTATTCACTGACTGCTGGACGGGAAGGGGTAAGGGGGAAGCTATGGTAATGGGGGTGAGTGGGGGCGCGCCAAATGGGAATGAAGGGGTGTGTTGGGGGGAATATTTATTTATTTTCTATTTGTATAATGGCGTATGGAGGCTCCGGGTTTGGCTGGCGTCAGGGGGAGAAATATAAAAGAAGCTTTGAAAAGTGTTGATGTTGAGGGGATGAGTGGAGGAAGTGTGGTGATGTGTTGGCTGTGAGTGTTGCTGTGGTTGTTCTGGTTGAGGAGCCGGAACAGTATGGCTTTGTGTCTACTGGCCTCAAGAACTGATTTAGCCTTACCCAAATGTATGTATGTATGTATGTATGTATGTATGTATGTATGTATGTAGTTATGTGTGTGGTATATATATGTATTCATGTGCTTTAGTGTGTGTGTGTGTGTGTGTGTGTGTGTGTGTGTGTGTGTGTGTGTGTGTGTGTGTGTGTGTGTGTGTGTGTGTGTGTGTGTGTGAAAATGTCCATGTATTTATTTATCGCACGGTCTATCTGTATCTTTGTTTATTCACACACACACACACACACACACACACACACACACACACACGAGTATGCACTTACTGTTTTTTATCATGCACATAAAACCCACCACCATCACCTCCATCACCATCATATGACCGCCGCCGCCATCACCACCACCACCACCACCACCACCACCACCACCACCGCCATCACCACCACTGCAGTTCCAGTAGGAAACACCACCACCACTACCACCACGACCACCACCACCACCACCACCAAACACTAGCGCCACTATAATACAATGAAAACTAATGCTATCTATCATTGAATCAGTGTTTACTCATTAAAAACAAAAACAAAACAAAAAAACAGCTTTTTCCACCTTCTACTTTACTTCAGCTCCCCGACAACATGAAAACCATCCCCTAGATTCCAAACTACCACCATTCCATTTGCCTTTCCTCCCTTCCTTCCTCCCTCTCTTCCAGCCTTCTATTTCCACCCCTTCTCTCCTCCCTCCCTTCCACCCATCCCTCCCATTTCCCCTCCCTGCCTCATCCCCCCCCTCTCCTCCAGCTTTCCACTCGCATCCCATCTTTCCTTCCTCCCTTCCAGCCTCCCATCTCCTCTCCCTCCCTCCTTCCCTTCCAGCATCCCATACCCCATTTCCTTCTCTCCCATTTCAGCCTAAATCATAATCAAGGATTCGACCGTAAAATAAATTCTGCAGGTGATCAATATTACAATTACCCATGAAAATTAATCTGAGAGAGAGAGAGAGAGAGAGAGAGAGAGAGAGAGAGAGAGAGAGAGAGAGAGAGAGAGAGAGAGAGAGTTCATAGCCTATGAGAAAGAGAGATTTAAAGAGAAATTAAGTGTTGAATGTCGACGAAACATTCTCTCTCTCTCTCTCTCTCTCTCTCTCTCTCTCTCTCTCTCTCTCTCTCTCTCTCTCTCTCTCTTTCACTAGTCACTTCTCATCCTCCTCAGAGAGAGAGAGAGAGAGAGAGAGAGAGAGAGAGAGAGAGAGAGAGAGAGAGAGAGAGAGAGAGAGAGAGAGAGAGAGAGAGAGAGAGGATTCATTTAACACAATAATTTCTCTCTCTCTCTCTCTCTCTCTCTCTCTCTCTCTCTCTCTCTCTCTCTCTCTCTCTCTCTCTCTCTCTCTCTCTCTCTCTCTCTCTCTCACTTTCCCCTGCCTGCCACTCCTGCCACAAGCCGCTGTACAATTTACGAGTGGCGAGGACTTCAAACTGTGTAAGTAGCGCGCCGCCAACACCGCGGGCTGGAGGCGGCGGCGGGACACGGGACGGCGCACAGGCAGGTCACGTCTGGCTTCTCCGCTGGTAAATCTTATCGAAACTTAACGAAGAGTGAAGCCTCGGTGCTGGGTTTTAATGAGGTCTTGTCTTCTGCTCACTCGCTCTCTTGCTGCCTCCCTCACCCCCTTGGTTGCTGTCTCGCTCCCTCTATTCCCCGCTCTGTCTTGCCCGCATGTCTGGCTGCCTGGTATTCAGAAACGCTTTGCTCACCAGCTATTTTTAGAGGCCAAGAAGATGATTAGCCTGGTTCTCAAGACTGTTTCCCCTGTTGATAATGTAGAATTCTTGTTAATCTGTCGCTAGAATTATTAAAAACACCTTTGAAGATCCGTGCAGCTTCAACCAACAGAGCCTTTTGAATGTAGTGAAGTTGTGGCGCAGGGGTGTTTCAGAAGAGGTTCCCGAGTGTGCGTTCCTAGCTGTCAGTATTACTTGTAGTGATAGTTCAGTTCTCCAATATGTGTGTGTGTGTGTGTGTGTGTGTGTGTGTGTGTGTGTGTGTGTGTGTGTGTGTGTGTGTGTGTGTGTGTGTGTGTGTGTAAGAAGTCTTGAGGTTTATATATTTTACTTTTTTTTTTTTTTTGAGCTGAGTGTCTAGTTATGTGTTTCTCTCTCTCTCTCTCTTCATCGGTATGCATGTACGCGTGTTAGTGCGTGTGATTTTTATTTTTTTTTTTATTTTTTTGTTCTTAGGTTTACGTGAGTGTAATATTTTGTCAGTCTCTCAAGAAGTGTGTGTGTGTTCGTCAGTTTCTTCTTCTGTGTATCTTTTATCTCTGGGGTATATATCATGAGCAAAACTATGAAGTTCACAAT
>NC_087160.1:18266931-18281931 GCF_035594125.1 Scylla paramamosain
CACTGAATGATTATTTTGCTTCAATTTTTACAGAGGAAAATACTCATACAATCCCCGAACCACTCCTTATGCTCCACAACATAACCCCCTTAAGTGTCTGCGTTTTTCATGAAAACGAGATAATCAAAGTAATTGATAAGATGAAAACTGACAAAGCCCCCGGCCCAGATGGTATTGCACCACGTGTCTTGAAAGAAACTAAATTCCAAATTTGTAAGCCCCTTTCGTTGCTTTTCACCAAATCATTTAACTGCGGTAAGGTTCCCGAGGATTGGAAGTTAGCTAACGTTTACCCCTATAGAAAAGAAAGGCGATAATTCACTTCCAAGTAACTACAGACCTATCAGCCTTACATCTGTAGTATGTAAACTAATGGAAACAGTAATTCGCAATAATTTAGTGAACTTTCTAGAGGAAAATGATTTAATCAATGACTCGCAGCATGGCTTCCGAAACAGACGTTCTTGTCTAACTAATCTGCTTGATTTCTTTTATGATGTTTTCACCATGTACGACGAAACAAAGGCAGTAGATATAGTGTATCTAGATTTTCAAAAAGCTTTTGACAAAGTTCCCCATAAGCGGCTACTAGCTAAATTGAAGTCACATGGTATAAATGGAAAACTTCTCAATTGGCTTGAAGACTGGCTGTCTGAGAGAAAACAGCGCATTGTTTTAAATGGTAAATTTTCAAACTGGCGAGAAGTTCTAAGTGGTGTACCGCAGGGATCAGTGCTCGGCCCTGTTCTTTTCCTTATTTACGTTAATGATATCGATGAGGGTCTCACCTGCAAAGTATCTAAGTTCGCTGATGATACAAAAATAATGAATAAAGTAGTCACGTCTGAGGATAAAAGAAAATTACAATCTGATCTTGACCACTTAGCCACTTGGTCAGACAAGTGGCAGATGAGCTTCAATGTAGATAAATGTAAAGTGTTTGCACATTGGTAATAACAACGATCACACTGATTACTTAATGAACGGTACCGAGCTTCTTAAGGTTAAGGAGGAAAAGGACTTGGGTGTTATAATTACCTCAGACCTCAAGTCAAGTAAACACTGCTCGGAAGTAGTTAAAACAGCAAATAAATTGGTTGGGTTTATTGGTAGGACTTTCGAATTCAAATCAGAAGGGGTAATTCTCACATTGTTTAATACACTTGTCCGACCTCTACTTGAGTATTGCGTCCAGTTCTGGTCACCCCATTACAGGAAAGATATAGACAAGCTGGAGAGAGTCCAAAGAAGAGTTACCAAGTTGATCCCACGACTGCGGAACAAGCCTTATGAGGAGCGCTTGAGGGAACTCAACTTGTTCAGTTTAGAGAAACGGCGAATGCGAGGTGACTTAATTGAATTGTTTAAGATGTGTCGGGGCTTTGATAACGTAAATGTAAACAACTATCTCATCATTGACAGTTCCAACACCACTCGAAATAATGGCTACAAGATTATAGGTAAGCGTTTCAGATCAGACGAGGCTAAGTATTATTTCTTTAATAGAATTGTAAATGTCTGGAACTCTCTCCCAGCACATATTGTCGATAGTAACACAATAGAAACTTTTAAACAAAGGTTTGGACAATCACCTCGCAGCAACCCCTCATATAACGTACTTTGCGCCTACATAAAATGTTTTTTTTTTTTTAGTTAGTTAGTGTAGTGAATAGTATAATTTCTCTTTCATCCTTTCCTATCACATCTTAGCCTTTCCTCCTCCCTATACTCTCCTGTTTTTTTTTCCTTCTCTTGATCTCTAGTGTCCTCCATCCTCTAACTCTTAGAATCTGTAGTGGTAGTGGTAGAACAGACACACAGACAGCCTCGTTAGGCCCAGTAGGGCTTGTTGCTGTCTGTTCTTTCCTTTGTATTCCTTTGTACTAAACTTTTTTTTTCTTTCAACCACCATCACTACCACCACCACCACCACCACCACCACCACCGGCCACATTCTCTCTCGCATCACTTCTTTTCTTCATCCTCATTATTGCTTTTGCTTCGATCTTTAATAATACGAATAATCCTGCCTTTACTTTTTTTTTTCTTTATCTTTTTTTTTTCACTTTTGCGCCAAGTTTTTCTTCGGTTATATATTTCCACACGCTATCAAGCCACATAAAGAGTACTTGCCGCGACCATCAACACCTGCCATCAACGGTTAACGAGGGAGGCAGGGAGAGAGAGAGAGAGAGAGGGAGGGAAGGAGGGAAAGAGGGAGGAAAGTAACGGGGATGGGAGGGAGAGGGAGAGAATGGGGAGAGGAATGGGGTAGGAAGAAGGTATGTAATTGGTAGAGGGGACAGAGAGGGAGGAAAATTTAAGTTGAGGGAGAGTTACAGGGAGGGAAGGAAGGGGGGTAGGATGGGAGAGGGAGAAATTTTGGAGGTAGGAAAGAAAGGGAAGAAAATGAGGGAAGAAAAAGTTTATATTATAGTTGCAAATGAGAGTGGTGGTGGTGGTGGTGGTGGTGGTGGTGGTGGTGTTGGTGGTGGGAAGATGAGAACAGACAGACAGACAGGCAGACGGACGGAGAGATAGACACACACACACACACACACACACACACACACACACACACACACCACGAAGCAATGCAAACAAACAAATAAAAGAAAAATAATAAACAAATAAAACGAAATACAAGCAAGAAACTAAAAATGAATAAACAAACAAGAGAAAAACTAAACACGCCAAACACAAATACAAACAACAACACGTAAATAAATAACAACAACACACACAAAAAAAAACACACACACACACACATACACACACACACACACACACACACACACACACACACACATACACACACACACACACACATACACACAAACACACACAACATTCTATACAATCCTACACTCCCCATTCAAACTATTCACTTTAGACATTTAAATTCACATACTCACACACCCTTAACATCTCCCTACTCCCTCCCAGTACCAGTAACTCCTCTCCTGTGGCCCGTTTTTCTCCTATTCTCTCTCTCTCTGTTCCCTCTCCTCAGTCCCTCAGTCCCCCTTCCTTAAGCTCTAGGTAAGGCAAAAAGGGAAGGGAGCAATACAAAACACACTACTTGTACTGGTCTGCTTAATCTACACCATCAGAGGGCTTTTGAGAGTACACCTCCTCGCCAGCCATTCAGTACAAGCCATCCAGTCATCCAGGTCAGCCAGTCAGCCAGCCAGTCAGCCAGTCAGCTAGTCAGTCAGCCAGCCAGCCAGCCAAACCAGCCAGCCAGTCAGCCAGTCAATCAGTCAGCCAAGCCAGTCAGCCAACCAGCCAGCCAGCCAGTCAGCCAGCCAGCCAGCAATCCCTGAACCGTTACAAAACAAGGACAAGAAAAGGAAGAAGAAAGCATTCTCCTCCAATTACAAAGCGATACATGCAACGCTTCCTTCCTTCTTTCCTTCCTTCCTTCCTTCCCTTCCTTCCTTTTTCTCTCCGTCTCTCTATCTTATTTTGTTTTTTTTATTTATTCCTTTCGACTTGTTTCTTCCTTCCTTCCTTCCGCTTTACTTATTGCCTGCATACTCCACCAGCCAGCCGGAGATACTTCTTTTTTTTTTCCTTTTTTTATGAGGAAGTGGAAGGAAATATTGGAAAGGAAAGGAGAGGAATGGAAAAAGGAGAGTAAGGGGAGAAGGGAAGCAGATGGGGAGGAAAAGAGGAGAGGAGGAGAGAGGAGAGGAGAGGAGAGGAGAGAGAGAGAGAGAGAGAGAGAGAGAGAGAGGAGAGAGAGAGGAGAGAGAGAGAGAGAGAGAGAGAGAGAGAGGAGAGAGAGAGAGAGAGAGAGAGAGAGAGAGAGAGTGTTTCCCTTATTGCCTACACACTCGACTGACCCAATTTTTTCACACAGAGTGAGAGTGAAAGAAAAATATTGGAGAGAGAGAGAGAGAGAGAGAGAGAGAGAGGAGGGAGAGAGAGAGAGAGAGAGAGAGAGAGGAGAGAGAGAGAGAGAGAGAGAGAGAGAGAGAGAGAGAGAGGAGAGAGAGAGAGAGAGAGAGAGAGAGAGAGAGAGAGAGTCACACACCCACATACACCCACACCCCACACACACCTACACACACACACACACACACACACCCACACACACATACACCCACACACACATACGTACCATTCTCATCAGCACAGGCGGCGAGATGAGAGGAAGTAAGCACCTAATGATACTCCTTAACTCATAACCTTTGACCTCACCTCCCCACCACTGTCCTGTCCCTTCCTGTCACCTGTCCCACGATCCCTTCTCTCAAGATACCTGGTGTCTTCTCTTCTCCTTTTTTTTTCTTTCCAGTATCTCTCTTTCTCTTCCTTACTCGATGCATTTTCTAATCTTTCCCTCGTGTTGCAATCCTTCACTTGTCATTAATCTTCTCTCGTCTTCCTTATATAGTATTTTATCATTGCCTGTTTTTGTTTTTATTATTTTTGGTTTGTGGAGATCCGGGGAAGGTTTGAAGTGTCTTGTCTGTCAGTTTGTCTGTCGTGTGTTTTTATTGATTCTTTTTTTTTTGCTTTTATTTTATTTTTGTCTTGTTTGTCTTTGGGTTTCAAGTGTTCAGGTGTTTGCAATGGTGTTGTGTTACTTCCAGTCGCCTTTTTTTTCTCTTAATTTTTGTCTGTCTGTCTGTCTTTCTGTCTGTCTGTCTGTCTGTCTGTCTGTCTGGCTGTCTGACTGGCTGACTGACTGGCTGGGTGGCTGGCTTTCTCTCTCTCTCTCTCTCTCTCTCTCTCTCTCTCTCTCTCTCTCTCTCTCTCTCTCTCTCTCTCTCTCTCTCTCTCTCTCTAACACACACACAAACCCACACACACACACACACACACACACACACACACACACACACACACACACACACACACACACACACATTTCACCCACACTGCCACACCAAAAGCACACAAACACACAGGTAATAAGCACAGCACCACGCCGGTCACCAAATACAGTCAGCAACAAAGCACACAATACGTCCATGTCTGGCTTTCCAAATGACATCCGGAACACAAAAAGAGAAAGAAAGAAAGATAGAGAAAAAAAAAATAGCACTACACTCAACCCTCGTGTATACACCTAGACAGGTAATCTGCCTTCCTAATAAGCCGCTGTCCGGGCGGGATGGAGACTAATTACAGGTGTGAGGAGGTGCGAGGGAGAGGCGACACTAACACGGTTTATATTCGCTCAGGTGTGCCGGACGCAGGTGTGAAAGGGAGGGAGGGAGGGAGAGAGCCGAGGCGAGGCACTGGTGGAAGGAACGAATGGAGGGAGTGTCAGGTTTGATGTGTGTTGTGTGTGTGTGTGTGTGTGTGTGTGTGTGTGTGTGTGTGTGTGTGTGTGTGTGTGTGTGTGTGTGTGTGTGTGTGTGTAAGTGTAGTAAAGTGTCAGGATAAGTGTGTTGTGTCGTAAGTATGGGAGAGGAGTGTCATTGTGTGTGTCAAAGTGCAGGTGTGTGGGATTGAGAAGTGTGACATAGGAGTGCCAGGGTTGGTGTGTTGTGGTGCAGGCGTGTGGGGATTGGGAAGTATAGGAGAATGTCAGGTAGATTATGTAGATTGCATTGTGGTGAACAGGTTTACGAGAATACCCAACACAAGACACAGACACACTACGATCAAGAAAACTCAGCAAAACAACTGGACACAAAGAAAGGTCATCCATTAAAAGATGACTAGATAGACAGACACCACCCGGAGCCCCTCATGCAGCAACAGCCAGTCTACTAGAGCTGTACAGCCAAGCCTTCTCTACACGTCTGGCAGCAACTGAGCCTCGAAAAAAAAAGTCTCTCCCCAAGCCTCGGTAAGATAGCCATTGAAACAAATAATGATAAAAATAAAGAGAGAGAAAGGAAGAAAAGGAAAAGGATGACTAGTTACATAAAAAAAAATCTTCCTTAATTGTTCGAGTACAACTGAGCACACGGGCCTCTCTTCATTTGAAATCGTTGAATAATGAATAAGAACACAAACAATAAGATTAATAACTTCTTGATCTTTGCAGTATAAGTAAAACAGATATTTAAATACAACGATACAACTACAACTAATACTACGATGAAGACAAAGAAGAGGAAGAGGAGGAGGAGGAGAAGGAGAAGGAAAGAGAATGAGGAGGAGGAGGAGGAGAAGGAGGAGGAGGAGGAGGAGGAGGAGGAGGAGGAGGAGGAGGAGGAGGAGGAGGAGGAGGAGGAGGAGGAGGAGAAATGAAGAGTTTACACACCCCCTCCTTTCCTCCCTTGTATTCTTTCCAGCCTTCATTCTTTCTCTCCCTTACGTCTTTGTCTTTGTCCCTCTTCTCTCCTCTCCTCCTCTCCTCCTCTTCACCTCCATGCGCCTGTCTGTCTGTCTGTCTGTCTGTCTGTCTGTCTGCCTGCCTGTCCGTTTGCCTGTGAGTCTGTCTGCCTGCATCTCTCTCTCTCTCTCTCTCTCTCTCTCTCTCTCTCTCTCTCTCTCTCTCTCTCTCTCTCTCTCTCTCTCTCTCTCTCTCTCTCTCTCTCTCTCTCTCGTCTACACTTAGGAGACTTCTCTGCCGAAGGAAAGAAAGGAGAGACGGAGGGAAGTTTAGGAGGAGGAGGAGGAGGAGGAGGAGGAGGAGGAGGAGGAGGAGCAGAGGAGACAGGGCTTTCCTTAATTGGATCGTTGAGGTGCAGGTAACTCACCGGTTAATTGATATGCATACAACCGGCCGCTCAGGTGAGGCAGGGAGAGAGAGAGAGAGAGAGAGAGAGAGAGAGAGAGAGAGAGAGAGAGAGAGAGAGAGAGAGAGAGAGAGAGAGAGAGAGAGAGAGAGAGAGATAGAGAGAGAATTCTTATACAATGAATACATTATTTTCTTTCATACATTCGTGAATTCAAATAGAAGAATAGAATAAAAATAGTAACTTGTTTTCAGCTATACAGTGACTCCTCCCCGCCTCTCTCTCTCTCTCTCTCTCTCTCTCTCTCTCTCTCTCTCTCTCTCTCTCTCTCTCTCTCTCTACGTGACCTTACTTCAATTTCCTTGGACGTAACGCACTTCCTAACCAACACAAGCCTCTCTCTCTCTCTCTCTCTCTCTCTCTCTCTCTCTCTCTCTCTCTCTCTCTCTCTCTCTCTCTCTCTCTCTCTCTGTCTCTCTCTCTTTCTCTGCCTCTTAACTCTTGCTCCTCCTCCTCCTCCTCCTCCTGTTCATCCCGTATCCACATTCACCTCACTTCTCCTCCAGTTCCTTCTTCCGCATCCTGCCTTCTCCTCTTCCTCCTCCTCCTCCTCCTCCTCTTCCTCCGCCTCCTCCTCGGTAACCTGACTCACGCAGCAGCCGGAGACCATCGTAATAAAGGGGAATCATGGGGCATCTTTTTATCTACAAACACGGAACTTTTGTATCAAGTCCTCCTGGTGACTTGAGATCCCTGGCGCAGCTGCAACTCGGAAAGGAAGAAGGAGGGAAGGAAGAAAAGATGGGTAGGAGAGAGATAGATGGATGGGTGGCTGAGTGAGGGGAAGAGAGGGAGAAATAGGTAGGTGGGTGGGGGGAAGAGAGGGAAAGGTAGGTGGGTGGGTGGATTAGGGAAACATACAGAAAGGTATGTGGGTGTGGGAAAAGAGGGGAAAGTAGATGGGGAGGTAATGGAAGAGAGGGAAAGGTAGATGGGCGAAAGGAAGGATGCGTGGGTGAGGGAAGGGGGGAAAAGGTGGATGGAAGAGGGAGGAGGGAAAAATAGATGGGTGGTAGAAGGAAGGAGAGAGAAAGACAAGTAGGTGGGAGGGAAAAAGGGAGGAAAAATTAGGTGAGTGGGTGAGGGGAGTGAAGAATGGGTGAACAGAAGGAAAGGTGGGTGAAAAAAAAAAAACAGAACGAAAAGGAAAGGTAGATGGGTGAGAGATGAGTAGAAGGAAAGGAGAGATGGGAGAGGGAAAGAGAGCATCACAGAGCAACAGGAAGAGGAGAGAGAGAGAGAGAGAAAGAGAGAGAGAGAGAGAGAGAGAGAGAGAGGAGAGAGAGAGAGAGAGAGAGAGAGAGAGAGAGAGAGAGTTGATCTTATAGGAGTGCGTGAGATCCAGAGACACTAAGTAGCAGGAGTGTTGTTACGTGCGAGGAATACGAGAGAGTCAGTGGAGGGAGGGGGGGAAGGGGGGAGGGAAGGAATTGTGTTGGTGTTCCTCCTCCTATCCCGCCTCCCCCCCCCCCCATCCTCCAGGCCCCGCCCCGTCCCGCCCCGCCCCGCCCGCTGCAAAATTACCAGAGTTACACAAATGCTTTTCTCCCTTTCCGCGTTTTCATTTTTTGGTTTCTCATGCTACGTGTTATTTTTTGTATTTTATTTTATTTTATTTTTTTCGTGTTCGTATATTTGTTTTCGTTTGGTATGTTTTGAAATTACTAAGTTGCAGAGGGGGAAAAAAATTACTCGTGTTGTTGTTGTTGTTGTTGGTTTTTGTTGCTCTTCAGTATTGTTTTCGTTTCGGTTTTTTTTTGTGTGTGGTTTTTTTTTTCCATATTTTGTTTTGTGGTTTCGTTTCTTCTCTGTTTTCTTTATAATTATTATTGTTGCTGTTGTTGTTATTACCACTATTATTGCTCTTGCTGGATTCACTATCTCTCTAAAGGAAAGCCGCTCTAACGTCAGTCTGTCCCTGAAACACCGTTCAACATTCTCTTCCCTGAAAGGTATGGGAATTTTCTCACGTCATTAGCTCTCATTTTCACTTGGACATGCACGTCTGTTTGCCATCACCTGTTGCCCATCACTCCCTCTCCCATCACAGACACCCATCACCTCCTCCATTACCTACAATCACCACCAACCCATTTTTTAAACTCTTTTCCTTCCCATATATTGCCCATACCACCTCACTTCTCCTTATACCACCCTCTATCCCTCTTCCCATCTTCACCTCCACCACCACCCATCACCCACCAGTAACACCAACCCATTCCTTATTCTCTCCTTCCTTCCCTATACCGTCCATACCCTCTTACTTCCACCTCTTTCCTTCTCCCATTCCTATAACATTTTCACCACCACCATCACCACCCATCACCCACGACCACCCCCATCCAATTCCTTATCCTCTCCTTCCTTCCCTACATTATCCATACCCTTTACTTCTCCCTCTAACCCCCCCTCCCATTCCCATAACCTCTTCACCCCCACCCCTCAAACAGCCTTCACCGACGCTAACCACAACGCCCTTCCTCCCTTCCCTCGCCTCATTAAGTTGTTGTCCCCTCGCTGACGACACGGTCACGCGGAATCCCAAGGCAAGGCTGTGGGCTCCCGCTGCTGCTCCCGGACGCTTCTTCTGTCCCCCTTCCTGCGTGTCGACAGTGGGCATCGTGTGCATGGGTGGGTGGGTGGGTGGGTGGATTGTGTGTGGGTGTGTGTGGGTTGGTATGGGTGTGTGTGTGTGTGTGTGTGTGTGTGTGTGTGTGTGTGTGTGTGTGTGTGTGTGTGTGTGTGTGTGTGTGTATGTGTGTGTGTGTGTGTGTGGTGTGTGTGTGTGTGTGTGTGTAGGTGTGTGTGGTGTTCGTGGTTAGTTTTAATTTTTTTTTTTTTTGTGTGTGTGTTGGTATATTGAATTTTTTTATCGTTTATATTCTTTGATTTTGGGTTTTATTGATGTTGATATATTTTTATGGTATTTTTTTTGTATATAATATATATATATATATATATATATATATATATATATATATATATATATATATATATATATATAATATATATATATATATATATATATGTATATATGTATATATATATATATATATTATATATATATATATATATATATATATATATATATATTATATATATATATATATTATATATATATATATTTGTGTGTGTGTGTGTGTGTGTGTGTGTGGTGTGTGTGTGTGTGTGTGTGGTGTGTGTGTGTGTGTGTGTGTGTTTACGTTTGTTTTATGTGAGACATTCGATTTCGTGTTCACACGTAAGTATTTTCTTCAGTAAAGTGTATTTTTTTACCATTTAAGTAATACGATTTGCAATTTTTATCAAATGATCTGTGGTCAATAAATGATCTATCTATTTATGTGCGTTGTGCGTGTGTGTGGTGTGTGTGTGTGTGTGTGTGTGTGTGTGTGTGTGTGTGTGTGTGTGTGTGTGTGCGTGTGTGTGCAAGTGGATTATGTGGTGGGTGATGCTGCACTTTTCTGTTCCCTGCTTTATTTATGTGTAGAGGAAGTGGAGGAGACGGCAGAGGAGGTGCAGGAGAGGGAGGAGGAGTAGGAGCAGAAGAAGAAACAGACAACAAAAACGCCTCTTGGTATATATGAGGTCACTACTTGACCAACTCTAACAAATCACCTTTAAATTCTACATCCTCTGAGAAAAAGATATCGTGAATGACCAACAGCGTTCACGAACACGCGGCATAAAGCAACACAATTGCCTTCCCAAAAGCTCCTCGCTATGAAGTCAAGCATCGCAGCGGCCTCAGTGTTCCCAGAAGAGCACTGCATCCACTCTTCTGCGTGCCTGGTAAAGATGAACTCAACATATTTTTTTTCCTTCTTATCGTTCAGTGATCACGGTGAGTCAGTGCGCATGTTCTTACTGTTCCTCATCCCTAAGTGCATGACTCCGCCACTTGTCGAGAGCAACGGACATCGAACCACTCAATAATCTTGCCTGAATCTTTCTGGCTGACCTCTCAGTGCCTCGTGGCAAGTGTGGTAAGAGCTCTTCCATCCTCCCTCTCGTCGTCCGCAAATTGTGAGACATTACAAGTACGAGTCTATCTTCAAAGTCGCGCACGTAAATCATAAGGAGTAGGACACCCAGGGGTGACTCCTGTGGTCGGGCCATCAGTGACAGGTGGTCGCGCCAAGGTCAGAACGTTCAGTAAGGCCCATTGTGTACTGCGCGGACCGCCGACTCACTTTCTGGTCCACGCACGCAGCTTGTCTCCTATTACAGAAAGGACCGGGGGAGTTACGAGTCCTCGCGTGAGGGAGTGTGCCGCCGGCTGTCCAGTCCAGTCACTCCGGTGGTACACGTACAACATGCCGATAAAATTTGTGAATCGTGGTTCTCATGGTAAAAACTGTGAGAAAAATCCTGAAGTACAACTGGAGCTTCATAGTGTTTGATTCTGATTCCGTCCTGGTAACCTCAACATACGAGCGTGTGATTGTATTCTGAAAACATGACCGCTAACATTTTTTTTTTTCTGGGTGAGAATTTCAGTAGTTTACCGTCACTGGTTTTATACTCCCAGTTTAGTAGCAAAAAAAAAAAGAAAAAAAGAAAAAAAAATCTGGGGTTACAGTCGAGAGTTTCAAGGGTTTTGGATTATCCAGCTTTATCACCGGCCGGAACACAGTCTGGCTGGCTGATTACTGACTGACTGGCTGGTTGGCTGGCTGGCTGGCTGGCTGGCTGGCTGGCTGGCTGGCTGGATGGATGGATGGCGGCTGAAACACTCACTACGAATTCTGACTCTATAAAACTCCGGGATCCGCTCCTCTGTGTGTGTGAGGTGTGAGTGTGTGTGTGTGTGTGGGCGACTAACTCACTCACTTGCTGATGTCAAGCGTGGCAACTCAATTTTTTGTCTTTTTTTCCACCTCATAATCAATTTTTTTTTCTTTTTTTTTTTGGAAAGGGTCTGTTCCATTACAGTCTGAGATGGGACAAGTTGAGGGGCGGGCCGCCGGGGTTGCTGGCGTGGGTACAGGAGCAGACGCTTGGCTGAGGCGCGCATCTATATTCTTATTGCCATAGATGAAGTCCCCCCGCTCTTGTCTGCCAGCGCGCTCAGTATTACCTTAGATTTCCCTTTCTTTTTATGCTCTTCTACATGTAAAGGACGTTTCCCAGATTACTTCTACTTTTACAGCCTATGAATAAGATTTCCGAACTGGCTGGCACCTTTTGCTTTGGAAGTCCGTAGGGAGAGAATATGTATGCAAAAGGCGAAAGAAAAGGAAACCTACATACACTACTTGCAAAATATTCAGCAAACTTCAAATATGCTGGGAAAAGAAAAAAAAAAACGTAGGAAAGTGACAATAAGAGGACAATAAGGAAACGTATGATAGTGAAAATAGTAACATGAACATGAAGAAAAGTAGTACAAAAATTATATAAAAAAGATGCCAGATGTGATAGTGGTATTAAAGAACGAAGAATAATGTAGGATAAGAACAACAGGGGAAACGGATGGTGATGAAAGTAGGAACCATGAATATAGACGAAAAGTAATAGAGAAATAAAAAAAAACAATGGAAATTAAGGAGATTTTGAACAAAGAAAGAAGAAAGAGGAAGACGACGAAAACGAGGAGAAAGGAGACAAAAATTAGAATAAAAAAAGGAGAAAGAAAAGAGAAAACACAAAAGAAAAAAAAAGTACACAAAATCATAACGAGACCAAATTAGACGAATGGAGAGAAAAGAAAAAAAAACTAAAAGAAAAAAAAAGAAACGAAAGAACACAGAAAACAAATGACACAAAATGATAACAAGAACGAATAGAAAGAAAAAAAAAAAAAAACGAACGAAGAGCAAAAACCTCACAGACAAGAATAAAAACGAGAAGAATATGGAGGGCGAGAGAAAACAAAAGGGAAGGGGGGGGGAAGGGAGGTGGGAGCGGAAAGGCGCACAGGGGATTCGAAGTGTGACATTTATCAAGACAATCACTTAGAGAAAGGAGGAAAAGGGAGACCTCCTGTGGGGTGAAGGCTGTTCCCACGGGCGCCGCTGACCTCATGGGGCTCCTACAGGTGACTGGGGATGAGGAGGAGGAGGAGGAGGAGGAGGAGGAGGAGGAGGAGGAGGAGGAGATGGTATTGTTTAGGGGCATTTTTCTTAATACTTTTTTGTTAGTTCATCTTACACAAAAGGAGAAAGTGTGTGTGTGTGTGTGTGGTGTGTGTGTGTGTGTGTGTGTGTGTGTGTGTGTTGTGTGTGTGTGTGTGTGTGTGTGTGTGTGTGTGTTGTGTGTGTGTGTGTGTGTGTGGCTGTGTGTGTGTGTGTTGGTGTGTGTGTGTGTGTGTGTGTGTGTGTGTGTGTGTGTGTGTGTGTGGTGTGTGGTGTGTGTGTGTGTGTGTGTGTGTGTGTGTGTGTGTGTGTGTGTGAGTGCACGTGTGTCACTATAATAATAATAAAAAAAAATAAGACAAATACAACACAAATTATACTTCTGAAAGACAAAAATATCATACAGTTTTTGTCAACAACAACAACAATAACAACAACAACAAACAACAACAGCAACACTGGACAAACAACACCGCCTATACGAGTAAGAGTAAGAGTAACAACAACGCGCACAACAAACTTAGGATGAAAACCTGACAACAAAAGCTCCATCCTCTCCCGCTTCTCATCTCCTTAAAATTCATGGTCTTGTAACAGAATCCAACACTACATAGCCCTACTGAGGGGACGCCCTTTGTGCCCGGGCAGAGGGGGTTTGAGAGGCAACATAATCGCCCTGCAAAATACATAAAGAGAACTAAGTAACGCTCATAATCCTCTTGGCCGGTCTCTTTTGAAAGGGCCTCAGTTCTATTATGGACAAGGAAAAGAGGAGAGTGTGTGTGTGTGTGTGTGTGTGTGTGTGTGTGTGTGTGTGTGTGTGTGTGTGTGTGTGTGTGTGTGTGTGTTGTGTGTGTGTGTGTGTGTGTGTGTCCGTCTGTAAGGCTAAAAAAATCAAGATAATCCTTTAAATCTCTGGTATTAAACACTCTGTACGCTACACGCCTTGAGAAAAGCTTCAATTCTCTTTTTTAAAGCACGACGCCTCCCTCTGCGCTTCTGTATGCTTGGCTTCTGGGTCATAAAGCCCAAATCCCATTCACGTCAGTTCGGAACCCATCACAAGGCCCCGGAACCCATTAAGGAGGCTTCGAACTCATTGATCTACTCTGAGGAAGGGAGGGAGAAAGGGAGGCAGGGAGTTAGGGAGAGGAGGAGGCAACCGCATCTCCAACGAAATATGGTGATTACTTGGTGCCCCAGGAGGGAGCAGGAGGAAGAGGAGGAGGAGATGGTGGTGCTGGTGGTGGTGGTGGTGGGAGAATGGAGAAGAAAAAGAGAGAAAAAAAAATCTATGGTGATGATGACAATAATGACAAATGAAAAAAAAAAAAAAATTATGGTGATGGTGAAGATATGGTGGTGGTAGTGGTGGTAGTGGCAATGATGGTGATGATAAAGAAGAAAAAAAAAAGAGAAAGGAGCAACAGGAGGAGGAGGAGGAGGAGGAGGAGGAGGAGGAGGAGGAGGAGGAGGAGGAGGAGGAGGAGGAGGAGGAGGAGGAGGAGGAGGAGGAGGTTAAGTAAAAAAGAAACTTTGCGTGACGCCAGCCTTTGAAAAAGTTTGTACACTTGAACCCCACCACTAAGGATGCCACCACCACCTCCACTACCACCACCACCACCATGGCAAAAAAATACGTAAATAAACAATAAAGAAAAGCACGGAGATGAACACTGTAGTAAAAATATAATAAGAAGAACAACGATGATAATAATAATAATAATAGTGAAAATAATAATAATAATAATAATAATAATAATGATAATCATAATGATAATAATAATAATAATAATAATAACAATAATAATAATAATAATAATAATAATAAACAAGAACAACAGCAACAACAATAGAACCATCAGGTGAGATTAATTAATATAACAGCCGCCAGGTGCACCGAGGCAGGATATAAAACCACACGACACACACACACACACACACACACACACACACACACACACACACACACACACACACAAACTCTCACACACACACACACACACACACACACACACACACACACACACACACACACACACACACACACCTGCACATCTTGGCCTGAATTTGCACATTAACTTTAAAACAAAGACAGACTATTCGTTTTAATCCCACCACTACCCCGCGTACATTAATTAATCTCAACTTCACTCTCGTAATCTGAACTAATCCCTATCTCAGTTCAAAAGAAAAATAAGCAAATTATAGAATAA
>NC_087160.1:18291931-18306931 GCF_035594125.1 Scylla paramamosain
TTGGTAATACGAAATTGAAATACAGTGTTAAAAGGATGTGTCATGAGTATTAGTGTAATTGTTTTCAGTGGCAGCTCACGTTAGCGGCGGAAACATTACGAGGGAAGCCACTGCATCATTCTTATTGCACCAACGATATTTTTTATTCTTGCATTTATGGTTGTCTTCTATTAAGCTCCAGCGTACAATGACCTAACGAACCTAACTTTTATATAACTTAACCTACCAACATCTTACTGCTGGCAAAGATACATTTTTATTTTTATTTTATTTATTATTATTATTTTTAATATTGTATGGTATTTGCTTTTATAGTTGTCTTCGTGTAGCCTAGCTTAACCCTAACTTAACGTAAACTAACGTAACCTAACCTAACTTAACCTAACCTAACCTAACCTAACCTAACGTAACGTAACCTAACCTAACCTAACTTAACCTAACCTAACCTAACGTAACGTAACGTAACCTAACCTAACCTAGCTTAACCTAACTTAACGTAAACTAACGTAACCTAACCTAACTTAACCTAACCTAACCTAACGTAACGTAACCTAACCTAACCTAACGTAACCTAACTTAACTTAATCTAACGTAACCTAACCTAATCCAACTTAACCTAACCTAACCTAACTTAACCTTATCTAACGTAACAACATCCTCTTACACAACGATATATTTTGCTCGTGGATGGCATTTGTGCTCCACGCGGGATGTCTCCTCGCAAACTGCCGCACATAAGCACCTAACCTAACGTAACGAACCTAACCTATATATAACCTAACACAACATTTTATTCTTAGATTGTATTTATATTCGTGCTGCCAGCGGGTCGTCTCCTCGAGTATATGCATTCCAAATACATTTTATGCAATTTTCCAGCACGTATTTTCATGTTTATTGCAGTATATGTGCCGCATGTTTACGTATACACATGTACATACAAGATCGTGAAAAAGTAAGGGAAGGTACAAGTAGCCGTCCGACCTACACGTGGAAGTCCCTGTATAAAACATTTCCACCTATTATCTTCGACCATAAAATGCATCTAATATCCCTTTCAAAATTCCCTAATGACTCGACAATAACAACCAGACTACTGTATTTGCACGTGTTTCACTATCAAGCTCTAAGGAGGCTCATTCTGTACATCTGCATATTTCACCTCTACCTTTTCATGACATTCGTACACTTATGTTTTAACACACACTCTCCATGAAGTTGCTTATATACACAACTACACACGCTATATCTATTTCCATTTCTAGTATGAACTCGTAGACTGGCAAATGCTCAGTATGGAGTGCGTTATATACATTTCACATCTTTTCATGACATTCTTGCACGTATATTAACACCTATCTCTCTCTCCCTCTCTCTCTCTCTGTATGAAGCTCCTTATATATCTCCCACACATTCTATATCTATGTTCTCCACAATACATACTCGTGGACTGCCAACTGCACTTCATAGCGACTCGTTCAGAACATTCACACATTTCACATCCACTTTTTCCCCTCCTAAACCTTGGCGGCAGACGCTCCACAACGGTAAGTGCCACACATTCCCGAGCCTCTTAACGTTAAGCTTCCTAGCAGGCCCGGCACAGACACCGCCTTCCCGCCTGGAGTAATCATCTAAATGGATATGATACAGATAAACAGATAACAGCCTCAAGCAGATACACAGGTGAGGCGTGGTACACCTGATGCCCCTTGGCTTGCTCCTGTACCATCGCTTTTGTTAGAGCTACGTGGGAGGAGTGTGAAGTTAAGGGTGGTGCATGGTGTGCTTTTGTATCTAAGTATTATTATTACTATTGTTATTATCGTTACTGTTGTTGTGTGTGTCAGTTGAATTCTGGAGTGTTATGGATGTTGTGTTACGTCTGTGTGAGACAATTTTTGCCTTTGTTTGTGTGTTCGTTTCAACCAGAAGATATTACCGTTAAAAGTTTTCCAGTGCTTACGTATATATACAACCACAATTTTTTTTTCATTGTACAGCTAAAGGTTAAATACTCGGAGGAAAGAAAAAAAACTAGGGATTCCATTATACCACTCAAAAAACTTAAGTTTTTCTCATTTTTTTTTTCCACACAGAACTAAAAAAAATAAAGTCAACAGTTTTCCATCTACATAGTTAAAAAAAAAAAATCAAATATTCAGAAGGAGAAAAAAAAACGGGAAAGAGCAAAGAATCCACTAAATCATTCTGACTTTTCATTAGCGTCTATCACCGGGAGCACCTGTCAGTCAGCATTTACCTGTGACACGACGCGCCTCACTACCGCGGGGAGGCGAGAGGCGTTACGCTCAGGTGTTGTCTTCCTGCTTACCTACGAGTGTGCTGTCAGGTTATCAGTTTGTATCAGTGAGTTTACTGAGTGGTTATGTTTCCTGACGTGGCCTCGTAATTTCTTATCTGTTTACCCTGGACTTGAAATTGAGTGGCTGGATTGAAAGCATCGATGTAGTCCCTGTCCCTCACTTACACACTCTCTCTCTCTCTCTTTCCCGCTCCCTCTCTCTCACACACACGTACAGGATTGGTGGTGACGTTGGCACTGAAATTATTCACCGCTGCAAAGATTATAACACCGGTTCCTCTGTCTGTTTATATTTGCATTTATTTGTCATGCTATTTTTTCCACGAGTGCAGCCAAGCGAGAAAGATTGGCGAGAGGAACATCACAAGAAGAAATAGGAGGAGGAGGTGGAGGAGAGGTGGAGTGGAGGTGGTGGAGGAGGAGAATGGCCAGGCTTTAATCTGGGAGGGAAATGTGTACTCTGCGGCGTGGTTAATGAGGTGGTAATGTGTGGGTGTTGTGTGCAGGTGAGGGGGAAGGTGGTGAGAGTAATGACGGGGTGGTGGTGGTGGTATAGGTGGTGGTGGTGGTGGTGATGCTGGAATGGGCGGTGGTTACGGCGGCTTGTGCGTGTGTGTGTGTGTGTGTGTGTGTGTGTGTGTGTGTGTGTGTGTGTGTGTGTGTGTGTGTGTGTGTGTGTGTGTGTGTGTGTGTGTGTGTGTGTGTGTGTGTGTGTGTGTAAGCCATACTGATCCAAAGTCCATTTTCTCAAGATAACACAGAGTCAGAGTTCAAAGGATCATTTTCGGTGTCAATCGCGCAAAAATCTAATGAAATGTGACTTTGCTTTTTACGTTCTCTCTTTTCCCCAGCTTAATTCTACCTTATCTCCTCCCTACACTGCCAAAAACCTTCCCTTCCCCTTTCCCACCCCCTCCCCTCCTCTCTTTCCCTCTGTCTCTGTGTCTCTCTAACTCTCTAATCACCCTTACTTCTCCCCCCTACACACCTCCTCCTCCTCTTCCTCTACCTAACTCCTGGCCCCTCCCGTCCCCGCAGTGCTGTCTTGAAGTGCGTCGAGGGCAAGCTGTGTAGTGTTCTCCCACAATCAAAGCCTCAATCATAACCTAAACACCTATGATTACTTTGTTTTTCCCTTTACATTAGTGTCAGGGAGTAATTGCGTTTTATACCTGTCACTCTTCTTCCGAGACATGTTCCCCCTCTTGCTCTCCCTCTCCCTCTCTCTCTCTCCCTCCCTCCCTCTCTTTCTTTCCCTTTCCTCACCAATCTTCCTTGTGCATTTCTTATTTAGCTTTTCAAGTTTCTCTGCGTCTCGGTTTACGTTCGTTCATTAATTTCCTTTGTCTCTCTCTCTCTCTCTCTCTCTCTCTCTCTCTCTCTCTCTCTCTCTCTCTCTCTCTCTCTCTCTCTCTCTCTCTCTCAGGTGCAATTCCTTTTCAATTTCATATCAGCGTCCCCTTACAATCCATTCTCCTTCAAATGTCCGTCTGTCACTTGCCTTGCCCCTCTCTCTTGCTCTCCCCTGAACCTACACACACACACACACACACACACACACAGCAGATGAAGAGGTGTTGCGGCTGTTGGCAGTGCGGAATGCAAGGTGCTATGAGGTAATTCAGGGGAGGAGGAGAAACAGAAAGAGGCAAGGAGAGTGAGAGAGTGAGAGGGAAAGAGAGAAAGAGAGGGAAAGAGGATGGAGTGGTGAACAGAGTGGAGAGGAAAGACGATGGAGGGAACGGTGAAGGAGGAAAGAAAGGATGTCTGTCTGTTTGTCTGTCGCGGGAAAAACGAATGGTGGAGGATGGAGAAGGTAAATGGAAATGGTAAGTTTTTTTCCTCTCCTTTCCTTTCCTCTCCTTTCCTTTCCTCTCCTTTCCTTTCCTCTCCTTTCCTTTCCGCGAGTATCGATGCAACAGATCTGCCGATGTTATTGTAGTATGAAGGCCCCCCCCTCTCCCTCTCCCTCTCTCCCTCTCCCTCTCCCTCTCTCTCTGATAACCCTTACGCTTTTTACACCGTGACAACCACTTCCCCCTCGTCGCTTCTCTCCTTCCCTCCCTCTCCCCTCACGCCTCACCCTTTCCTTACTAACTCCTTCCTCCCTCCATCCTGTCTCTCACCCGGCACCCCTTTCTTACTTACCCTCTCTCTCTCTCTCTCTCTCTCTCTCTCTCTCTCTCTCTCTCTCTCTCTCTCTCTCTCTCTCTCTCGCCGCGCCCCGGGTGAACGACACTCCCAAATCGCGTCTCATTTTCAGCTCACGACCAAAGGTGAAAGAGATTAAATAAAAAAAAAAATTAATAACCAGATCAAACAGCGCCGACTGAACTAGCTCTCCCTCTACTCCCTCTACTCTCTCTCTCTCTCTCTCTCTCTCTCTCTCTCTCTCTCTCTCTCTCTCTTCCCCAATCATTCCTCTATATTTGTGCTACATATTCCCCCGTCGCTCCCCAGCCTTTGTCCTCGCAGCAGCGGCAGGAACCTGTCAGGGGCGGAGATAAGGTAGATAAGACGGGAAATGAGGCGAGACAACAGGGAAAATACAGACAGGGGAGGAGAAGGAAGAGGACGAGGACGACGACTAGAAAGAGGAGGAGGAGGAGGAGGAGGAGGAGAACGAGAAGGAGGAGAGGAGACAAAGAGCAGGGTGAGGGGATGATATAGCGAGGAACACTGAGAGAGAGAGAGAGAGAGAGAGAGAGAGAGAGAGAGAGAGAGAGAGAGAGAGAGAGAGAGAGAGAGAGAGAGAGAGAGAGAGAGAGAGAGAGAGAGTCAAGGAGCATAAGAAAAAGAGAAATATTGTGACGGGAGGCAAGATGAGTATGTGCTACAAGAGGAGGAGGAGGAGGAGGAGGAGGAGGAGGAGGAGGAGGAGAAACGGGAGGCTGGTTTACATCCACACAAGGTCATCAGATTGCGAGGGTCCACAACTGTCCCCTTGGTCAACGGAGGAATGCTGCTGCTTGTGTGTGTGTGTGAGAGAGAGAGAGAGAGAGAGAGAGAGAGAGAGAGAGAGAGAGAGAGAGAGAGAGAGAGAGAGAGAGAGAGAGAGAGAGAGAGAGAGAGAGAGAGAGATGAATATGGTAACAATACGATGTGTAATAAACCTAAAAACAAAATAAGACCATGAAATATTAGTTAAAAAGGTAAGAGAGAGAGAGAGAGAGAGAGAGAGAGAGAGAGAGAGAGAGAGAGAGAGAGAGAGAGAGAGAGAGAGAGAGAGAGGAAAACGACTATAAATCCCTGAGGTTATAAATCGTGAGAGGAATAAATGAGGAGGAAGTCACTGAGGTAAACACACACACACACACACACACACACACACACACACACACACACACACACACACACACACGCGCGCGCGTACATTTAAATTACCAAACCATTTACTCCAAATTGCATATTATTACTAGAACATAAAATTTTAATTCAACTATTTCAAATCTATGTTGAATTCAATATGCCGGGTTTCATTTGTACCAAAACCACCACCACCACCACCACCACCACCAGTAGTAGTAGTAGTGGTAGTGGTAGTAGTAGTAGTAGTAGTAGTAGAGCTGAGGAGAATACAAAAGTAGATAAGTAGAGGAGACGAGAGGGAAAATAAATAAACAAGAGAGAAAGAGAAGAGAGAAAAGAAGAGGAGACGTGAAAGCTTAGGAAGGGATGGAAGTGAGGGGAGTGTGAGGAAGAGGGAGAAAAAGAGGAAGAGGAAAAGGGAGAGGAAGAGAGGGAGGAGGAGGAGGAGGAGGAGGAGGAGGAGGAGGAGGAGGAGGAGGAGGAGGAGGAGGAGGAGGAGGTACCGGTAGTCACATAACTTTTCCAGTAAATGATTTAAGAGAGAGAGAGAGAGAGAGAGAGAGAGAGAGAGAGAGAGAGAGAGAGAGAGAGAGAGAGAGAGAGAGAGAGAGAGAGAGAGAGAGAGAGTGTTTACTCACTCTCTCCGCCTTGCAGTTCATAATCTTGAATGTTGACTCAAAAATAAAGCAAAGACAACCTAAGGAAGGTGTTCAAAGCAGGCACCCACACCCCCTCCCTCCCCTCACTCCACCCCCTCACCTTCCCCTCCCACTTCCCCTCACTTTCTCCTCCTCCTATTTCCCTGTTTCTCTCTGCCTATCATCCTTATTTATTTCGATTCTTCTTTTTCTGTCATCCTCTTCTCAGTTCCTCCTGTCACCTTTTCCTCACCTTCCCGTCACTTTCTCCTCTTTTCCTCTATCATCTTTATTTTTCTTTCCTTTGTCACATTTTTTTCACTTTCTTTCCTGCTTTTCCTTCTTTTCTTCACTTCTTTCTCATCTTTCCTTCATTTTTTCCTCCAGTCCCTCTTTCCTTTTTTTCTTCCGCCTATCATCTTTATTTTCTCTTCTTTTTTTGTCAGCTTTCTTAATTTCCCTTCGTGTTTTCCTTCCTTTCTTTCTTCACTCCCTCCACTCTCTCTCTCTCTCTCTCTCTCTCTCTCTCTCTCTCTCTCTCTCTCTCTCTCTCTCTCTCTCTCTCTCTCTCTCTCTCATTTATTTTCCTTTTCTCTTCTTTTCAGTCATTCTCACTGCTCCTCTTTCTTTCCTTTTTCCTTCTTTATTTTATGTTATTTCTTTTCTTCATTTTCCTTCCCTTGACGTTCTTTCTCTTCCTTGTCTATCTCTCTTTCTCCTCCTATTCCTCTTTTTTAATGTCTCTTTTTATTTTAATTTTCCTTTCTGTCTCATTTTTCCTATCCACCTTTCCTGTCTTTGCTTTCTTTCAATTCCCTGTCGTTTTTTTTTTTTTTACATTCCTTCCTAACATCTTTTCCTTCCCTTTATCCTCTTTATCAATTCTTTTCATTTTCACTTCTCTTCCTATCACCCTTTCCTATCCCACTTATCTCCCAATTCTTCACTTTTCCTTCCTTTCACATACTTTTTCATTAAACTCGTCCTTCTCATCTTTCTTTCTTTCTTTCTTTCCTTCCCATCCCTCCCCCTTCCCAGTTCCTCACCTCCTTCACTCCCCGCCACTTATCCCTTCCGCTGCCTGTCACCTCCTCCTTAGCTGAAGCAAACAACCTCCTTAGTAGATGAAAAAAAAAAAGTTTACCCTCCTTCACTATTACTATAACCCTCACCTATTACATCCCTTCCCCAGTACCAACACCTCCTCCTCCTCCTCCTTACCTTCTTATTACTCCTACCTCCCTATCTCCCTACTTTTCATCGCCCTATGTATACCTGCCTCGCTCTCTTAGTCTCCGCCACTTCACCCACCCATCCATCCATCCGTCTATCTATTCATTCATTTATTCATTCATCCACTCATCTCTCAGTGCTTTTCTTCACACCTCACCTCTTCTCGTCCACTTCTAAACTCTCTCTCTCTCTCTCTCTCTGGCCTTATGTCACTTCATTGGCTATGCTTTCTCTCTCTCTCTCTCTCTCTCTCTCTCTCTCTCTCTCTCTCTCTCTCTCTCTCTCTCTCTCTCTCTCTCTCTCAACCTCCTCCTCCTCCTCTTTCCACCCACACTTCCTTTGACACCTCCTCCTCCTCCTCCTCCTCTTCGACAAAGTGCGAACTCTTACACTAATACTAAGGACTTAGCGGCGCGGGGAGGAGGGAAGGGAAGGGAAGGGGAAGGGAAGGAAGGGGAGGAAAGAGGGGAAGAATATTTCTAAAGGGGGGTCATGTTTGCCTAGGGTCTGATGGCGGCGCTTCAAAGACTCCTACCTTCTTTAATGTTTCTCTCTCTCTCTCTCTCTCTCTCTCTCTCTCTCTCTCTCTCTCTCTCTCTCTCTCTCTCTCTCTCTCTCTCTCTCTCTCCGTCACCCCAAATCCAGGATGAAAGTCAGATGTGGGTGGAGGTGAAGAGTGGGGAGAGAAAAAGAAAACTCTCAAGATATTCTCTCTCTCTCTCTCTCTCTCTCTCTCTCTCTCTCTCTCTCTCTCTCTCTCTCTCTCTCTCTCTCTCTCTCTCTCTCTCTCTCTCTCTCTCCTTTGATCAACCTTAGTCAAAATACGATGAGAGGAAAGGTAGAGTAATTAGCTATGAGGAAAATTAAAAGCGAAAAGTCCCCCCCTCACGATGGACTTACAGGACGCAGTGAAAACGGAAGTGTGTGTGCCAGTAATGTAAAGGAAAAGTCTTTACCAAATGAAGGAAAAGCATGATGTTACGAGGGAAAAAAAGGACACATAGCAATGATGGAAAAGTAAAAAGTAAATGAAATGAGCGGGGAGAAGATCGAGAAAAGGGAAATGTAGTAATAATTAAAAGAGAACAATAGAAATAATGAAAAAAATTATGATGTTACGAAAAAAAAAAATTAAAGAATACGTAGCAATAATTAAAGAAGAAAATGTATGAAAATGAAAACGAAGGAATAATTACAAGAAGAATAATTGAAATGAGGGAAAAAAAATTATGTTACGAGGGAAAAAAATGGACACGTAGCAATAATTAAAAGAAAATATATGAAATGAGGAAAAAAGATCGATGTTAGGAAAAAAGAAAAGTAGCATATAATTACAAGAAAATTAAACCAAATGAGGAAAAAATGTTATGAAAAAGAGAAAATGTAAAGATAATTACAAGGAAAAATCCACCAATGAGGGAAATTATAGCGTTACGAGGAAGAGAGAAACGTATGTAGCAATAATTACCAAGAAAAATCCACCAAATGAGAGAAAAAAAAATATCGACATTACTTGAAAAATAAATAGCAGAAAAAAAAAACGATAGTGAAGAAAAAAAAATGGAAGTGAAATTAGGAACACATAAAATCACAATAAAAAAAAGGATGAACAAAATTAAACGTACAAAAAGAAAAAAATAGCTAATTATTGGAAGAAAAAGCCCTCCCCAAAAAAAGAAAGAAAAAAAGATAACACAATTATGCAAAACAAAGCAAGAATTAACAGCTGCCACTGGAACAACAGTAATGTAATTAATGATGAATAATAATTATATATCATATGCAAATTTTATGAACCCAATTGTATCTAATTTTTTTTTTCAACGTGAATATTAGATCATTCCGGACTCGCAGGTAAAAAAGCTAATTATGCACACCCACCTAGCGACCTTCACTCCTTTCACACGCAAATGTATCACGTGTATATTTATTCTTTTAATCAGTTTCTTTCGTTTCCTTCGTCCCTTTGATGCGTGTCTAAGAATTTCATTGCGTGCGTCTGAGTGTGTTTGCTTGGCTGATCTTACTTTTAACCCTTTCAGACACTGTACCTTAGAATGCACTGCTTTCACCCTCAAGAACGTGTGTGTGTGTGTGTGTGTGTGTGTGTGTGTGTGTGTGTGTGTGTGTGTGTGTGTGTGTGTGTGTGTGTGTGTGTGTGTGTGTGTGTGTGTGTGTGTGTGTGTGTGTGTGTGTAAGAGAGAGAAAGATAGACAGATAAATAGATAAAGATAGAGACTGAGAGAGAGAGAGAGAGAGAGAGAGAGAGAGAGAGAGAGAGAGAGAGAGAGAGAGAGAGAGAGAGAGAGAGAGAGAGAGAGAGAGAGATGCAAATATATACCCTAACAAAAAAAAATCACGTCATCCCTTAACTCTCTCTCTCTCTCTCTCTCTCTCTCTCTCTCTCTCTCTCTCTCTCTCTCTCTCTCTCTCTCTCTCTCTCTCTCTCTCTCTCGCGGCTTTCCTCCAGGGAACACCAAAAGCACGACATACGGATAAGAGGTGACGTGAAGGGAGGAAGGGAGGGGGACAGGGAAGGGAGTCAGGGAAGGGGATCAAGGAAGGGGACCAGGGAAGGGGGCCAGAGAAGGAGACCAGGGAAGAGGAAGGGGAGTGAGAGGTGAAGGGGGGCACCAGAGGGCGGCAACACATAGAGCTTTGCCACGCCCCCCCCGCCCCCTCTTACCATCACCCTCCCACACCCACACCCACACCACCACATGCTCCACCCTCCCTCCTCTCTCCTGCCCTCCCCAGCACGCCCCCACCTGCTGCCCCTGTGGCTTTTACTAGTGGCATTTTGCAACACCGCTCATTCATTTTGTGTATTTATTTATTTATTTATTTATTTATTCACTTGTTTTATCTGTTTCATGTGTTAGTTTCATTCTTTATTGTATAGTCTATTTATTTTTGGCTTATTTTTTGTTTGTCTAATAGTTTACTTACTTATTAATTTGTTCTCTGGTCAACACTTTTTTTGCTTTTCATTTTCAACATAAGAGTAATATATATATTTTTTTTAATCTGTATGTAATTTTTCTCCATACAGTATCTCTTTCTTTACGTTCTCTCCATTCAGCAAGATTCTTCAAGTTTTCTAAATATAGCAACATTTATTCTTAACCAGGTAGTGATAATTCTTGTGCTTACGTGTGTGTGTGTGTGTGTGTGTGTGTGTGTGTGTGTGTGTGTGTGTGTGTGTGTGTGTGTGTGTGTGTGTGTGTGTGTGTGTGTGAGTGTGCGCGCCCGGGAAAGAAAGATTGGACAGGCAGCGAATCATGTCCGTAAAACCTCGCTAAGCTCTGCCAACTCGTTATCCTACGCAGGCCCTGATTGGTCAAGCCTCAGCGAACGCGTGACCAATAGGATGTGGACTGGGAGAGAGAGAGAGAGAGAGAGAGAGAGAGAGAGAGAGAGAGAGAGAGAGAGAGAGAGAGAGAGAGAGAGAGAGAGAGAGAGAGAGATGGATAAAATATGGACGAAAAAAAGAGAGAAAAGAGAGAAAAAAACGAGAGGACGGGGAAGAAAGAAAGAAGAGAGAGAAGAAAAGAGAAGAAAAGAGAGAGAAGAGAAGAAAAGCGAGAAAAGAGAAAAACAAGAGAGGACGAGGGAAGGAAGGAAGGAAGAGGGAAGAGAAGGAAAGGATAAGACATAAGTTCCACTGTTGCTGTGTTGTTTAGATCACCTTCATTTTCCTCTCCTGTTAATGAATTTCTTTGATTATTTCCAATTTGACAAACGCAGCAATCCCTCATCATTTTCTTTCATCAGCTTTTAATTTATGCATCCATTCATTTCAATCATGGACAGCTCTCTCTTTCATCATCAGTCATTTAAGTTTTCCTCCTCGTATTTGCTTCTGAAAGTCCATCCCTCCTTCAGACAGTCGAGTGATACAAGGGAGGATGGTGGTTAGTACTTGTTTTCCTCCTCCTCCTCCTCCTCCTCCTCCTCCTTCTCCTCCTCCTTTATCTCTGCTACTCCCCGTCATGGTTGCAATTTATGGTCAGATTGTTTTAATAAGACTTTCAGATTTTACTTCATGCAACATTTTTTTCTAATCAGCAGCAACATTGCCAGGGGAGAGAGAGAGAGAGAGAGAGAGAGAGAGAGAGAGAGAGAGAGAGAGAGAGAGAGAGAGAGAGAGAGAGAGAGAGAGAGAGAGAGAGAGAGTGTGTGTTACTTATGAAAACCTTTCTCTCTCTCTCTCTCTCTCTCTCTCTCTCTCTCTCTCTCTCTCTCTCTCTCTCTCTCTCTCTCTCTCTCTCTCTCTCTCTCTGGGGCCCCGTTGTAAACCTGTTCCTATTATCTTTTTCGATATCAGAGGTCGAAGGTCGTCTAGCTTGAGACGGACAGGGAGATAGAGACGGGAGGGAGCCAGCCACCCACCGGACACAGAGACAGGCAGACGCACACGCGCACAGACGCTGATATGTCCACAAACACACACACACACACACACACACACACACACACACACACACACACACACACACACACACACACACACACACACACACACCACCACCACCATCACCAACAGAAAAAAAGAGATATAAAAAAGTCAGAGAGAGAGACAGACAAGCAAACATACAGACGCTGTTATGTCCACAAACACACACACACACACACACACACACACACACACACACACACACACACACACACACACACACACACACCACTGACAGAAAAGAGATATAAATAAAGACAAAGAAGGGCAGACACTCAGACATACAGACACTGAAACGTCCACATACAAACAACATTAATAGGAACAGAAAGCAAAATAAAAAAAGGTAAAATACATAAATAAATAAAAAACGGAGAGGGAAACACGGAGACATACATACAGACAGACATACAAACACTGAAATGTACACAAACACATAATCAGTAGAAGCAATAACAGAAAAAAAAATACGTACATAAATGATAAAAATAGGCAGAGAGAGAGAGAGAGAGAGAGAGAGAGAGAGAGAGAGAGAGAGAGAGAGAGAGAGAGAGAGAGAGAGAGAGAGAGAGAGAGAACCCCTGTAGCACGATCATCGGGGATTACAGATAGTCACATGTCAGCGCACTGCTTAAAAAAAAAGAAAAAAAGAAAAAAAAGGAGAGAAGAAAGGGTGAAGGTTGTTACTAAAGCCGCCACATTAACTTGCTCTGGTTTAATTCTCTCGTTCATTCCTCCCACACGTCCCCGCAAATCTGCCTCTCCTTCTCTCCCTCTCCCTCTCTCTCCCTCTCCCTCTCTCTCTCTCTCCCTATCACACCTCACTGCACCTCCTCCCTCCACAGCCCCGCGATACCTCGAAATTCTTATCTTTCGTTGCCCACCTCTGCCATTACGTTACCGCACGACTGAGAGAGAGAGAGAGAGAGAGAGAGAGAGAGAGAGAGAGAGAGAGAGAGAGAGAGAGAGAGAGAGAGAGAGAGAGAGAGAGAGAGAGAGAGAAGGTGGGGGTCTCGCCTCTACGATGACGCTGATTAGAACGGTTAGTGATGGTAGTGCGAACTGATAATGATGAAAGTAGTGGTGGTGGTGGTAGTGGTGGTGGTGGTGGTGGCAGGTTGCAATAGTGGCGGTGGAGACAGTCTTGGTGGTGGTGGTGGTGGTGGTCCCCTTCCCCCTCCCTCCCCCTTGCAGCGTCCCGCGAGGCACCTGCCCTCACAATACCCTCTAGTACTCCCACCCCCGCCCCCTCCCCAGGTATTCCCGGCTCAGCCACCTCCCCTCACCTCACTCCTGCCCCATGCCTCACTCTAGCCTCCGTACACCTTCAGAATACTGTAGATTTTTATTAATATAGAAAAGTACACCCTTTCTCTCGCTGCCATCTCCTCCTCGTCCCCTCCGCCCCTCCTCCTCCTCCTTCTCCCCCTGGCGAGCAAGTTGCACAAGAGTGGTGGTCACGCATCGGTGGATATTGAAGCTAAACTTTTTGAGAATGGAGGTAGCGGGTGACCTCCTGCCGGCACATGGGACCCAAACGCACAAAATTTCGGGTGAGGGTGACTCTCCCTCGGCTGAGTGTGGGTGGAATGTGTTAGGGTGGCGGGGAAGAGGCGCCCGTGAAGGAGATCTAGGCTGGGTAGTGAGAGAGAGAGAGAGAGAGAGAGAGAGAGAGAGAGAGAGAGAGAGAGAGAGAGAGAGAGAGAGAGAGAGAGAGAGAGAGAGAGAGAGAGAGAGAGAGAGAGCACATTGCTAGGGTCCAAGCTGCTAATGCATTGTAAAGGAAAAGCCAACCAGATATGAAACGTGTGTTTTTATACCGCGCTGACCACCACCACCACCATCCCCATTGTGTGTGTGTGTGTGTGTGTGTGTGTGTGTGTGTGTGTGTGTGCGCGCGTAAATTATAGTGTACGTGTAACTGTAAACATATACTGTGCCAATCTCTGGGACTGTCAATGTCTGAACCCGTGCATACATTAGTGTACGTGTGTGTGTGTGTGTGTGTGTGTGTGTGTGTGTGTGTGTGTGTGTGTGTGTGTGTGTGTGTGTGTGTGTGTGTGTGTGTGTGTGTGTGTCGTCATCACAACGCTATACATCACCCGGCATATGTCCCCCGGCAGGCAGTGTTATCGCGGTGTAGTCAGGTAGCGGGGCTTTGGGGCAGCGGGCGACAGGGACAGGCCGCCGCCCTCAATCCGCAGCCCGGCGCTCGGCTATTCACGCCTCGGCATTAGCACAGATTGCGCCGCGAGACGTGCTGCTCTTGAAGATGAGTCGCATTTGAGTCATGTAGAAATACCAGATCAAGACGTACTCTGACGAAAGGAGCATTAAAAAAAGACATTTTCGTTTTTTATGCGTAACAACACGACAGAAATGACAGGACTAGCAAGAAATTTAACTACTAATACTAGAAATACTTTAAAATAGAGATAAAACTCTCCGCTACTAAAAAGAAATGAAAAACTAAAAACAAAATACAAAAACCTCATTAAAAGCAAAACTTTACCAAATACGAACAAATCCAGAGAGAGAGAGAGAGAGAGAGAGAGAGAGAGAGAGAGAGAGAGAGAGAGAGAGAGAGAGAGAGAGAGAGAGAGAGAGAGAGAGAGAGACCGACTGACCGACACACCTTTACTCGCTGACCAGGTAGCGGGAGATTAGAAAAAAAAATGTTAATGAGAGGCTAGAGTTACCTGTCCCGAGGTGGGTGACGGGGGCAGGTGAGGCGGTGACGTCACGACAGTGGGACGGGAGGCGTTTCTTTATGAATGAAGCTGTTTTGGAGAGAGAGAGAGAGAGAGAGAGAGAGAGAGAGAGAGAGAGAGAGAGAGAGAGAGAGAGAGAGAGAGAGAGTATACCTTGAAAGAAGAGATGGACAAGAAGTAAAAGAAATGCAGAATAAAAAAAAGGAAAAATTGAGAGATGAAAAGACTTAGAAAGAAGCAGGGAGGGAAGGAGGGAGGGAGGGAAGGAGGGGGATTGTGAGGTAAGGCTGCTGTGTTGACGCAGGTGTAGCGATAAAAACACAGGCA
>NC_087160.1:18311931-18314431 GCF_035594125.1 Scylla paramamosain
TAGGAGCAGACGAGCCCTTCAGTTCCACGAGGCAGTGAATAGGTGGGTGGTTGACTCTGAACAGTGAGGCCCCACCTTGTCCGCAGCTATACGAGGGGGTTAGGAGGAGGGAGATGGGAGGACGGGGGGATGAGAATAAAATGCGGTGAACATGTACAGAAGGAGGGGAGGAAAGGAGAGATGAGGGAGGGAGGTGGAGAGGATGGAAGGAATGAAGGAAGGAAGGAGGGATGGAAAGAAGCGAGGGAGGAAGGGAGATGGAGATGTAGAGGTAAGGAAGAAAGGATGGAAGATGATCTAGAGAGCAAAAGAGAAGTAAGGAAGGAAGGAAGTAGGGAAGGAAAAAAAGAAGGAAAGAAAGACAGAAAGACAGAAAGAAAGAAAGGAAAGCGATATGGAGAGAAAAGAGGTAAAAAAAAAAGATGGATAGAAGGAAGGAAACGAAAATAAGGCAAGAAATGAATGAATGAAGGAAATAAAGGAAGGGAAGGAAGGGAAGGAAGAACACAGCACTTTCCCTTTAATTGGATTTTGCACAGGTAATTTTAATGAGAACTGAGCCACAGGTGGATCAAGAAATGGTGGGATGACAGGAGAGATAGCTTTATTTCCTCTCTTTTTTTTTTGGCAGAGATTATAATACTACGTCTCTCTCTCTCTCTCTCTCTCTCTCTCTCTCTCTCTCTCTCTCTCTCTCTCTCTCTCTCTCTCTCTCTCTCATGTGATATCTGAGGAAGAATCGCACCAGGAAAGAGACAAGAGGAGGAGGAGGAGGAGGAGGAGGAGGAGGAGGAGGAGGAGGAGGAGGAGGAGGAGGAGGAGGAGAAAGGAAAAAAATATATGAATGGGTAAAAGTACAGAGGAAAAAGAAAATATTGACCTGTCGTAAGCAAAGGTCAGAGGTCAGGTAAGGAGGGGAGAGAGTCAGTAGGTGAATATTCCTCATTATTGTGTTACTGTGATTATTTTTCATTATTTCTTACTTTACCTTCACAATTTTGTTTTTACTTGAATTTCTTAACCTTTGTATGTTGAAGTTTAAAATATGTTGATATTTTTTCTGTTTTTGTTCTTGTTTTTCGTCTTATTAGTGTATTTCATTATAAGGAACAATAAAAAAAAACAAGTACAAACAAACAAAAACGAAAAAAAATGAAAACGAACAACGAAGAAAACAAACGAACGAATAAACAAACAAACAAATAAACAAACAAACAAAAAGAAAAGAAAAGAAAAACAAACACAAACAAAAAGAATAAAAAAGCAAGCAAAAAATAAACAAAAAAACAAACAAAACCTAACAAAAACATACTTAATATTTATAAGAGGAAGTTAAAAATACATTACAAAATATTCTTGGTGCTATTACTGCATATATTTATAGAAAATTTTAGAGGTGTATCTTATCAATTTATTTTATTTTATTTTATTTTACTTTATTTTTACTAGTAGTCTTTAACCTGTATAAGTAAAGGTTTAAATAATACATAATAGCTAAGATTATTATTTTTTTTCCACTTATTGCATCTTCGTATTTATGCAAGATAGTGAGGATGCATTTTATAAACCTTCCATTTAATACTTTTCTTCTTTTTTCTTTACCATAAGTTCTTAATTTTCGTATTTGTATTCTCTAACTTTTTTTATATATAAATAGACGTTAAAAATATATGAAGGAGAATGACTTTTTCTTATTTATTTATTCATTCATTTATTCATTTTTTTTTTTTTTTTTTTTTGTCCTATTAGTGTAGTTTTATATTCTTAAATTCTGCGGGTGCATTTTATTACTAACCTTTTATTTCATGGACAGGTTAGAATTACACGTTACAGTGGACGAAAAAAAAAAAAATAATAAAAAAAAATAGAAAAAATAATGCTACAGCTAAATAATAAAAGTTGAGGAGGTTTAATTGGAAGCGTGTGTGTGTGTGTGTGTGTGTGTGTGTGTGTGTGTGTGTGTGTGTGTGTGTGTGTGTGTGTGTGTGTGTGTGTGTGTGTGTGTGTGTGTGTGTGTGTGTGTGTGTGTGTGTGTGTGTGTGTGAGCAGCAGCCAGGCGCCACCACAGTTCTGTCATCCAATTAAACAACTGCAAAAATCCAAACCAGAAATTTCCTCCATATACTCTTAAGAACAATGACAGACAAATTGGGTGATTAAGAAGATTCCTATTAACGCAAATGACCCAAAAACTCATTAACACACACACACACACACACACACACACACACACACACACACACACACACACACATACCATAATAATAAAATCGATCCCCAGATCCTTAAATTGGGTTGTTAAGGACATAAAACCTTAGCCATTAATTAATCTGCGTTGGAGGGCGGCGATCCTCTATCTCCAGGTCACATAAGAGAGAGAGAGAGAGAGAGAGAGAGAGAGAGAGAGAGAGAGAGAGAGAGAGAGAGAGAGAGAGAGAGAGAGAGAGAGAGAGAGAGAGAGGAGCAAGTGAAGGGACTGAGGAGAAGGGAAAGGGGAAGA